>NC_133652.1:15054849-15354849 GCF_009905375.1 Apium graveolens
CGATAATTAGCTAAACAGTACAATTTATACTGCGGTCTTGGTCTCAGCACCTGGTTACACGAATTACGAGGTGATAATTGTGATAGTTTAATAAAAAGCTCCCGTTTATCGAAAATACGAGTTTTATCGATTTACCGAAACGAATAATGTTTCGAAAATGTTGCGCCGGGACCCTCGCAGGACAAGAAGTACGCCGGATCGAAAAAGTCGAAACATAGAAAATGCTCGGAATATTGCAATTAGGTTAAGAAGGAGTTCTTGAAAGAGTTTCGGGTTATAAAAACGTAACAACGGATGACGTAGGTTGGTTCCCGTTTGTATAAAATAGTTTTTAAATACTCGGAAAAAGATTTTATAAAATCCATATAATTCCTATAAATTCATAAATCAACATAAAATAATTATGAAGATATGACAATTATCTATATTTAATTTTGGACATATAAAAATTAAAATACTCAATTAATATTATTTTTAAACATCCAAACACATTTAACACTTAATAATTAATTCACAGAATAAATACTGAACACATAGAATAATTATTTATTAGCAAAAATAATTACAAGATATATCCCGAATATTACAGCATGCTCAAGCCCCTTAGTCAAAGGATCAGCTATATTATCCTGAGTTCATATGAACTCTATAGCAATAATCTTATCAGACACAAGACCCCTTATAGACTTAAGTTTTAACTTGAATGTGTCTCTTTGTTTTAGCATTATATTTTACACTTCTGAACTTTTCGATAGTTGTACGGCTATCACAATGAACAAAAATGGCAGGAAGCGTTTTTCTTACTACAGGTGACATTGACATCAGTCCATGTAACCATTCAGCCTCCGTCCCCATGGCATTAAGTTCACACAACTCTGCCTCAAAAGAAGACTACTTAATCAAAGTCTGTCTAAAAGACTTCCAGGACACTGCTCCACCCGCAAGGGTAAACACATATCCAGTCACACCATTGAAACCAGATTTATTAGCTATCCAACTTGCATCACTGTACCGCTCGAGTATCCCCGGAAATCTCTGGTAATGCAAACTAAGAGAAAATTCAAATATAATTTAATTAAATAAATTTATCAACTATATATAAATAGATATAATTCAAAAATAATTTATTTTACTTTATTCTATTTACTTATTATAAGTTATTTCAATTTATTTACTAGTTAAACCTAGTTAAATATAGGGTGAAAATCCGAAATAACAATTTTTAAATAACAATCGCCCAAAATACCAACCAGGATTTTAAGATGTCCAAAATACCCACCAGATACTCCATTTTTAGTGGCCTGATACTTCTTTGTCAGTGGAGTAACATGTGAGATACTTCTTTGTCAGTGGAGTATCATCTAAAAATTTAAAATTTTATTTTTTATTTTTTTGAAAAAAAATTCTAAAAAAATTAAAAGAGATACTCCAGTGGGAAAGGAGTATCAGGACTGTACTACACTGACAGAGGAGTATCTGCCATGATACTCTGCTGACAAAGAAGTATCATCCTGATAATCCATTGAAAGTGCGGTATCATCCTGATATTCCAGTATCAGTTTCAGTGGAGTATCAGGTGAGTATTTTGGGCACATTTTTTCAGAATGAGTATTTTGGGCAAAAGTACATCTAAAAAGAGGTATTTTGATTATTTTTCTTAGGGTGAAAAACATAAATAACCATTTTTAAATAACAATCGCCCAAAATACCCATCAGAATTTTAAGTTGTCCAAAATACCCACCAAATACTCCATTTGTAATGGAGTATCAGGTTTCCTGATACTACCTAATACTCCTTTATCAGTGGAGTATTGACTCATATACTCCTTTGTACCAGTTTCGGGATAATTATCCAAATCAGTACAATTTGTACTGCGGTCTTGGTCTCAGCGCCTGGTTACACGTATTACGAGGTGATAATTATGATAGTTTAATAAAAAGCTCCTGTTTATCGAAAATACGAGTTTTATCGATTTAACGAAACGAATAATGTATCGAAAATATTGCGCCGGGACCCGCGCAGGACAAACCGTACGCCGGATCGAAAAAGTCGAAACATGGAAAATGCTCGAAATATTGCAATTAGGTTAGGAATGAGTTCTCGAAAGAGTTTCGTGTTATAAAAACGTAATAACGGATGACGTCGGTTGGTTCCCATTTGTATAAAATTGTTTTTAAATACTCGGAAAAAGATTTTATAAAATCCATATAATTCCTATAAATTCATAAATCAACATAAAAATAATTAGGAAGACATGACAATTATCTATACTTTATTTTGGACATATAAAAATTAAAATACTCAATTAATATTATTTTTAAACATCCAAACACATTTAACACTTAACAATTAATTCACATAATAAATACTGAACACATAGAATAATTATTTATTAGCAAAAATAATTACACGATATATCCCGGATATTATATCCTTCCCCCATTAAAAGGATTATGTCCTCAAAATCTCCTAAGAAAATAAATGAGGGTACTTTTCTTTCATATCACTCTCTAACTCACATGTTGACTCTTCAACCTTTGGGTTTCTCCACAATACTCTTACTAACTTTACCACTTTATTTCTTAATACCTTATCTCTTTCCTCTAGAATCTCTATCAGACTCTCTACATATGATAAATCTTCCTGAAGATCTATTGGCCCATATTCTATTACATGTCTGGAGTCTGGATTATATTTCTTAAGCATCGATACATGAAAACATTGTGAATGTGCTCCATGTACGGAGGTAACGCCAACTCGTAAGCTACTTTGTCAACGCGTTTTAGAATCTCAAAAGGTCCGACATATCTTGGGCTCAGCTTTCCTTTCTTTCCAAACCTCGTTAATCCTTTCCACGGTGATACTTTCAGTAATACTAAGCTCCCTTCTTCGAATTCCATGTCCTTCCTTGATTGATCTGCATATTTCCTTTGACGGTCTTGTGCTGCTATCAATCATTTCTGGATAACTTCAACAACTTCCTTTGTCTACTGTACTAATTCGGGTCCAAGTATTTTGCGTTCTCCTACCTCGTCCCAATACATTGGAGATCTGCATTTGCGTCCATAAAGGGCTTCATAGGGTGGCATGCGAATACTGGCGTGATAACTGTTGTTGTAAGAAAATTCTACCAGAGGTAAATGCTCGTCCCAACTTCCTTTGAAATCAATAGCACAAACACGTAACATGTCCTCGATTGTCTGGATCGTTCTTTCACTTTGGCCGTACGTCTGTGGGTGGTAAGCCGTACTCATATTCAGTCTCATTCCAAGACATTCTTGAAAGCTCTTCCAAAATCTTGAATTAAATCTTGGATCTCGATCAGATACAATAGACACCGGAACTCCATGACGAACTACAATTTCCTTCAGGTACATATGGACTAACTTGTCGAGCGAAAATCTTTCATTGATAGGCAGAAAATGAGTTGACTTGGTAAGTCTATCCACTATAACCCAAATGGCATCATGATTAGCCCTTGTCCTTGGTAATCCAGCTATGAAATCCATGGCGATACGTTCCCACTTCCACATTGGAATTTCCAATGGTTGTAGCAACCCACTTGGTCTCTGATGCTCTGCTTTAACTCTCTGACATGTATAACATCTGCTAACCCATTCCGTAATTTCCCTCTTCATGTGTGGCCCCCAATAATTGTCCTTTAAATCTCTGTACATTTTGGTACTCCCTAGATGGATTGAATACCTCGAATTATGAGCTTCCTATAAAATTTCATTCTTCAGCTCTATTACTGGTGGAATATAAATTCTAGAAGAAAACCTAAGAATACCTTGATCGTCCTTTTGCGTGCACAATTCTTCACCTACCAAACGATTTATATCTTGATCCATTATATCTTCCTGACACTTCTTTTCTTTTCTAACAACTCCGGCTGAAAAGTCATACTATACACTTTTGCTTCATCAGGTTTGCAAACTATAATTTCCAATTCCAATCTCTGATATTCCTTATATATTTCTCCGGGTACTGATATCACATTTAACTTTTCCTTCCGACTAAACGCGTCTGCTACAACATTCGCTTTACTGGGATGATAATTAATCGAGCAGTCGTAATCCTTGATTAATATTAACCATCTTCTTTGCCTCATATTAAGTTCCTTCTGTGTGAATATGTACTTCAAGCTTTTATGATCCGTGTAAATCTCGCACTTTTCTCCATATAGATAATGTCTCCAAATCTTCAAAGCGAAAACTATGGCTGCTAGCTCCAAATCATGAGTTAGATATTTCTGTTCGTGTGGTTTCAATTGCCTCGACGCATACCCAATCACCTTATCGTGCTTCATCAGAACACATCCGAGTCCTTTATGAGAAGCGTCACTATAGATTATGAAATTCCCTTGATCGTCTGGAAGTGACAAAACAGGTGCCGTGATTAATCTTCGCTTCAATTCCTGAAAACTTTCTTCGTATTTATTGTTCCATGTAAACTTTTCATTCTCCCGTGTAAGTTTTGTCAATGGTGTTGCGATCCTTGAGAAATTTTGAACGAATCGGTGATAATATCCCACTAATCCCAAGAAACTTCTTACCTCTGTGGGCGTTCTCGGTCTTTCCCAGTTTGTAATTGCCTCAATCTTTGTTGGGTCAACTTTGATCCCTCCATTACTGACTATGTGTCCTAAGAACTAAACCTCTTATAACCAAAACTCACACTTCGAGAATTTAGCATTGTTAGGAATATGTGTATTAGTTTGATGATAAGTTAAGCAAAACACTTAAGTAGAAATCTAGTGTTTGTAGCCTTAACGGATAAGACCATCTTGGCTATCCGTTGAAGGAGTAGTTTTACTTAGCAATAAGTTTAGTATTGTAACACATTTCACTCTCTGGTTTCAAGATGTAATTCTTAGATATTGTTAGGAAATAATCAGTCATGTTGACTACTAATGGATGTACAAATAGGAGGGCTAATTGTAAATATTTCATGCCTTGTAATTTTGTATAAGTGAAGAAGTATCAACGGATATTGAAGACCTTCAACGGATAAGAAACAAAGCTTCAACGGATGTCACTAATGCTTCAACGGATAATATCCATCAACGGATAAATGCTTCAACGGATAATATCCATCAACTAGATAAATGCTTCAACGGATAATATCCATCAACGGATAAGTGCTTCAACGGATAAAGACTTCAACTGATAATGCATCAACGGATAAAGATTCAACGGATAAAGCCTCAACGGATAAGGTATCAACGGATGAAAGCTTCAACGGATGCTTAGTTCATTAGCAGTTGATAGTGACAATTCACATGCTGACAGAGGCACATGAGTTGACAGAGACATACTGGAATGTGGAAGCCTCTAGGAGGAATTAAGAAAATGCAGTATTTCCATTCTGATGCAAACAGGGAAGTATTCAAAGATTTACAGATTATCCTAGATTGCATTGGATAGAGAAATGAAGAAGAAACATGTGAAGAATCTTTTCAATTGTATTTTACAGTTTGTCTTCACTTGTAAACTTGGTGATATATAAACCAAGTAGCAGTTAGTAATTAGATATGAATTTTCCTGAGCTGTTTAGAAATATCAAAAGAGAAAATCATCTAGTTTGTACTAGGAAGCAGCTGTGATTTAATTCTTTGAATCACAGATTTTCTGAAATAACACATCTCTGGTGGAACAACAAATCCACCAGAAAAGTTTATAAGTTCTTTGTGCTCATTACATTTGTGTTTGAATATATATCTGTCTGCATCAGCTTCAAGCAATTCATACACATTTGATCACTCAAACACTTAACCTTAGAAACTGCTCAAAACTTGAAAAAGTTTTGAGATTTACATTCAACCCCCCTTCTGTAAATCTCATTGTTAGTCTACTGGGAATAACAATTGGTATCAGAGCAAGCTCTTAACATACAAAGAGTTTAAAGATCTATTCTGCTAACATCATGAGTGCACAGAAGAATCCTCTTGCTAACATCATGAGTAGGAAGGATATTGGTGTAAAGATCCCAGTCCTGGAAAAAGATAATTATCATCACTGGAAAGTGAAGATGCATTTACATCTTCTTTCTCAAGATGAAAGCTACATCAACTGTATTGAAAATGATCCTCACATCCCTCACAAAGTAGCCACAGCTGCTACTGCAACAGTTGCTGTTGGACAGTCCATTCCCAAGCCAAAAGTAGAATGGACTATTGAAGACATGGAAGAAATCCGCAAGGATAAGAGAGCTATGAACATTTTGTTTAATGGCTTAGATCAAGATATGTTTGACAATGTCATCAATAGCCGAACTGTAAAGGAAGTTTGGGATACTGTACAAATCATCTATGAAGGTACTGAGCAGGTCAGATTGAACAAAATGCAGCTTCTTATTCAACAGTATGAATATTTTCACTTTGAAGATGGTGAATCATTAAATGATACCTTCAACAGGTTTCAGAAACTGTTGAATGGATTGAAGCTGTATGGTAGAGTGTACCAAGTCAAGGATTCCAACTTAAAATTTCTTAGGTCTCTGCCAAAGGAATGGAAGCCCATGACTGTTTCTTTGAGAAATTCTCAAGATTATAAGAACTTCACAGTTGAAAGACTATATGGAATTCTGAAGACTTATGAACTTGAAATGGAGCAGGATGAGCTGTTGGAAAAGGGAAAGAGAAAAGGAGGAACAGTTGCTCTTGTAGCTGACAATGAGAAGATGGAAGCCAGGAATGAGGAGAAGATAATGCCAAGTCTCAAAATTGGCACAAGCAAATCAGAATCAAGCAAGGGTAAAGAGCAAGTAGCTGAGGATGAAGACAATTCCAGTCAGGATGAATCTGATGATATTGAAGAACATTTGGCCTTTCTGTCCAGGAGGTTTGCAAAAATGAAGTTCAGGAAAAACACAAAGTTCACTAAGCCAAACAAAAACATGGTGGACAAATCAAAGTTCAAATGTTACAACTGTGGCATTAATGGACACTTTGCAAGTGAGTGTAGGAAGCCAAATTCTGAGAAAAAGAAATTTGAGCATGTTGATTACAAAAAGAAGTATTTTGATTTGCTCAAACAAAAGGAAAGAGCTTTTCTCACTCAAGATGATTGGGCAGTAGATGGGGTAAATGAAGATGATGATGTGGAATACGTCAACCTAGCCCTGATGGCTAATTCTGATGAAAATGAAACTAGTTCATCAAGCAACCAGGTAAATACTACTGATCTCTCTCAGCTTTCTAAACATGAATGCAATGAATCCATAAATGATATGACCAATGAATTATATCATTTGCGTGTTTTCCTTAAATCACTAGCAAAAGAAAACACTAGGATCAAGGAGAATAATGTGTTTTTAAGTGATAGGAATGCTGTGTTAGAGGATCAGGTAATTGAGCTTGAAAAGATAAAACTTAAATGCTTTACTGTTGAGAGTGAACTAGCAGAAGCTGTTAAGAAAGTAGAAATTCTTTCTACACAGTTAGAAAGTGAGCAAGAGGTAATCAAGGCCTGGAAAACATCTAGGGATGTTAGTGTTCAGATTGCAAAGGTTCAGGGAATTGAATCATTCTGTGAGGAAGCCTGGAAGAAAAACAAAAAGGAGTTAGAATTAATTGATGGATTGTCAACGGATGTGGAATCAACAGATGATGAAAGTTATCCATTGAAGGAAGAAAATGAGCATCCGTTGAAGGCTCATCAATTAAAACATGCAAGTTCTTTTAAAAATAAAAGTCTCAATAAAAAGAATGATTCAACTCTCAAGAACTTTGTCAAAGAAGGAGCTAGCACATCCAGAGATGTCAGTAAGGTGAATATAGGACACATGACTTTAGATCAGCTAAAAGATAGGCTTAAATTGGTTGAGGATGAGAAGGAAACTAAAAGAAAATCTAAAAGAAATGGGAAGGTAGGGATTAATAAACATAACAATTACACACCAGATAGGTATGCTCCTAGAAAAAGCTGTGTGCATTGTAAAAGTGTTAATCACCTATCTGATAATTGCAAATCTGTTAAAAATGCTCCCATGCCTTCAAATCCCTCCATGCCTAACATGTCTATGTCACCTCTACATGTTATGCCTGTTATGTCTCACCAGAATCCCCATGCACATTTTGCAAACATGCCATATATTAACAATCCTTATTTTACTGCATTTAGTATGCCTCAAATGCCATACAATATGCCTATGTGGAATAACATGTTTGCACAACCTATGCCTTATCAAATTCAATCAAATGTGTTAAATGATTCTGTGACTAATCCTACACTTCAACCAACCACATCTGAGACCAAGGTTGACCCAAAGTTACCTAATTCAAAAGATGCAGGAGGAATGAAGTCTAGGAAAAATACTAACAAGGCTGGACCCAAGGAAACTTGGGTACCAAAATCAACTTGATTGATTTTGTTGTGTGCAGGGACAAAGAAGGAATCTATGGTACTTGGACAGTGGTTGTTCAAGACACATGACAGGAGATTTCACCCTGCTCACAGAGTTTAAGGAGAGAGCTGGCCCTAGCATAACCTTTGGAGATGACATCAAAGGATTCACTATGGGATATGGCTTGATTTCAAAACAAAATGTCATCATTGATGAAGTTGCATTGGTTGATGGTCTCAAACATAATTTATTGAGCATCAGTCAACTATGTGATAAAGGGAATACTGTTTCCTTCAATTCTGTAGCCTGTATTGTCACAAGTAAAAAGGACAATAAAGTGGTTCTAACTGGAGTTAGAAAAGGGAATGTGTACTTAGCTGATTTCAACTCTACAGATGCAGAATCCATTACTTGTCTTCTCAGCAAAGCAAGTCCAGTTGAAAGTTGGTTATGGCACAAGAAGTTGTCCCATTTGAATTTCAAGACAATGAATGATCTAGTCAAAAAGGACTTAGTAAGAGGAATGCCTCTAGTGGAATTCACAAGGGATGGATTGTGTGATGCTTGTCAGAAAGGAAAGAAAAAGAAAGTATCATTCAGTAAGAAGCTTGAATCTGCAATTGATGAACCACTACAACTTCTACACATGGATCTTTTTGGACCAGTCAATGTATTGTCAATTTCAAGGAAAAGATACTGCCTAGTGATTGTAGATGATTTCTCAAAGTTTTCATGGGTTTATTTTCTTGGATCAAAGGATGAAGCTAGTGAAATCATCATCAATCATATCAAGCAAGTCAACAATCATCCTGATTTCAAAGTAAGGAATATTAGGAGTGACAATGGAACTGAGTTCAAGAATTCAACCATGAAGTTGTTCTGTGAAGAAAGTGGGATCATGCATGAGTTCTCAGCTCCAAGAACTCCACAACAAAATGGTGTGGTGGAAAGGAAGAACAGATCACTAATTGAAGCTGCAAGGACAATGCTTGAAGAGTCAAAACTCCCAACTTATTTTTGGGCTGAGGCTGTTAACTGTGCATGTTACACTCAGAATATTTCTCTAATCAATCAGGCAAAATGCATGACTCCCTATCAATTATTCAAGAGAAAAAAACCAACTTTAAACTTTCTACATGTATTTGGTTGCAAATGCTACATCTTAAGGAATCAATCTGATCATAAAGGGAAGTTTGATGTAAAGGCTGATGAAGGAATATTTGTTGGTTATTCTGCTGGAAAATCATATAGGGTCTACAATCTAAGAACCAACATTGTCATGGAATCTGTACATGTTGTGTTTGATGATAAAAAGATTGATGGACTAACAGATGAGGGACATCATGAAGGACTCAAATTTGACAACATTGAGATATACTGTCATGATAGTGAAGATGAGAATGATGAAGAAGGCATCTCAAGAAGAATTCAGAATTTGCCTTTGGATAATGCACAGAATGCTGCATCCATTGAAAGTCATAATTCAGCTTCCGTTGAAAGAAGCGATGCAGCATCCGTTGAAAAAAGCGATGCAGCATCCGTTGAAAGACAAAGTGCATCATCCGTTGAAGTTCATAATGAAGCATCTGTTGATCACAGTCTGTCAACGGATAAACAATTCACTTCATCAGTTGATAGAGCTCCCAATTCCTTTCAAAGGATCAGCAACTCAGGGGGAGTTTCAAAAAATCAACATTCTATCTCACATCATGACAATACTGAGGCAACCTCATCTAGGGCTAATCTACCAACTCAAAGGAAATGGACCAAGAATCACCCTTTTGAACTGATCATTGGTGATGTACATCAAAAGTACAAACTAGAAGGGCTACTCAAGATGAATGTCTGTATAGCAGCTTTCTATCACAGGAGGAACCTAAGCGAGTGGAAGAAACTCTATGGGATCCAGATTGGATTTTAGCAATGCAAGAGGAGCTAAACCAATTTGAGAAGAACAAAGTATGGAAGCTGGTACCCAAGCCAAAGAACAAGAGTTCTATTGACACAAAATGGGTATTCAGAAACAAGATGGATGAAAATGGCATTGTCATAAGGAATAAAGTCAGATTGGTTGCTAAAGGCTATTCTCAACAAGAGGGAATAGATTTTGATGAAACATTTGCTCCAGTTTCCAGACTTGAAGCCATCAGAATCTTTCTAGCCTATGCAGCTAATGCCAATTTCAAAGTCTATCAGATGGATGTCAAGAGTGCATTTCTAAATGGGGAATTGGAGGAAGAAGTTTATGTAAGCCAACCTCCAGGTTTTGAAGATCCAAATTTTCCAGACCATGTGTATTATCTGTTGAAAGCACTCTATGGACTAAAGCAAGCACCTAGAGCCTGGTATGAGACTTTGTCAAAGTTCCTTCTAGATAATCACTTCACAAGAGGTACTGTTGACAAAACTCTCTTCTTTAGAAATATTAATGGCTCTAAGATACTTGTACAAATTTATGTAGATGATATTATATTTGGATCTACAGATGATAAGCTTTGTAAAAAGTTTTCTAAATTAATGCAAAGTAAATATGAAATGAGCATGATGGGAGAGCTAACTTACTTTCTTGGTTTACAAGTTAAACAAGTTAGTGGTGGAATTTTCATTAGTCAAACTAAATATATTTATGATCTTTTAAATAAGTTTGACTTAATGGATTGTTCACCTGCAAAAACTCCCATGGCCACTGCCACTAAGCTTGAAATAAACAAGACTGAAAAGTCTGTGGATATTACAAGTTATGGACGCATGGTTGGCTCACTTTTATATTTAACTGCTAGTAGACCTGATATAATATTTTCTACATGTCTCTGTGATAGATTTCAAGCTGACCCTAAAGAATCTCACTTAGTGGCTATTAAAAGAATTTTCAGATATCTCAAGGGGACTCCAAATCTAGGAATTTGGTACCCTAGAGAGTCTGGTTTTGATCTAATTGGCTACTCAGATGCAGATTATGCAGGTTGCAAAATAGACAGGAAAAGCACAACAGGCACCTGTCAATTTCTAGGGAACAAGCTTGTATCATGGTTCAGCAAGAAGCAGAATTATGTTTCCACATCAATAGTTGAAGCTGAGTACATTGCTGCTGGTAGTTGATGTGCACAGATACTATGGATGAGGAATCAACTATATGACTATGGTCTGACTGTTGACAAAATTCCAATATTCTGTGACAACACAAGTGCCATTGCCATTACTGAAAATCCAGTGCAGCACTCAAGAACCAAGCACATTGATATCAAGTACCACTTCATTAGGGAACATGTGATGAAAGGTACAGTGGAACTTCATTTTGTTCCAAGTGAAAAGCAGATTGCAGACATATTTACCAAGCCACTTGATGAATCAACATTCACAAGATTAGTAAGTGAGTTAGGTATGCTTAATTATTCATAATCTATGTTATCTATATAATCTGTCTTGAAGCCTGAAATGAAATTTGTTGCAAGAACAAAGTTGGCTTTAATTAAGACTTATCCTATCAACGGATATTCTCTATCCGTTGAAAGCCAAAATTGTTCTATCAACGGATATTCATTATCCGTTGAAAGACAAATACATTTCTGGTAATTTTATCCTTCAACGGATAAAATGGTGGTGTTCATCAACGGATAACTATTTCCCTTATCCGTTGAAGTGTCACATCAGTTACTATAAGTGAGTCACAGCCGTTGATTCTTTTACTCAACTGTTGATACAGATATACAGTGTTGTATGTAATTGTATTTAAGGTAGTTTTCAGAATTTCTACAGTTTTATTTGTTCTTGAACGGCTGTAACTTACTTAAAATTATCATTCAATCATTTTATTTACGTTTTAATTCAAGAAAGTATAAAAGCCCAATTGAACTCTTATTCTCACTTTACGCTTTCTTGCAATTCTTATTCTCTTTCTCTCTAAATTCTCAAGTTTTTCTCTGCAACCTCTACTCACAACAATGGCACCAGTAGTCAAAATTATGTCTCAAACAGGATTTGTTTATGAAAAGAATAATTTCATAGCCTTGGTTGAAAAGAATGAAGCCCATTCTGATTATCACAAGATGATGGACTTCATCAAAAACTGCAAACTAAGCTATGCAATGCTGGAAGCCCCAACCATCTACTGTGAGGTGATTGAGGAGATTTGGACAACTGCAGAGTTCAACTCCACAGATATGACTATTGCCTTCTCTCTCAAAGGTAAGGACTATTGCATTAATTGTGATGATATACAATCTTGCTTTAAGTTGCCTGAGAATAATGCCATGACACCACACACTGATAAAGATGTCTCTGCTATGCTAGATTCTGTAGGCTATGCTTTTGATTCTGCTAGTTTAGGTAGTATTAGAAGGAAAGGCCTTAGGAAAGAATGGAGTTTTCTTGGAGATGCCTTTATTAAGGTTTTCTGTGGGAAGATTAGCAATTTTGATGCTATCACTTAATCTCTTGTTAATATGCTCTATATGCTAGTTTCTGATAGGTACTTTAATTTTAGCAATTGTGTTATGCTAGAATTAGGTTCCAGATTAGGTAACAAAGCTAATAGACCACATAACATCTACTATGCTAGATTCTTTATGTTATTGGCTAACCATGTTGCTGAAGGTTTGGTTATATCCAATGAGAATAATAAACTCAAATTCTGGGCACAAGAGAAAAGGGTCCTTGCAGACCTTTTGAGAATGAACCTCAATAGCCAGGTGCCATTGGTATACTTGTCAATCATGAATGCACCACAGGTAAGTGAGGTAAATACTTCTTTGACTCCTACTATTTTCAACCCCAATGTTTCTTTGCCTTCTAGTATGGCTATGGAACCTGTGTCTTTGTCCAAACAGGCTCCTACCAAAGCCACCAAATCTAAAGTTTCCAAAGTGAAGTCAAAGAAACCTACCTCTGTTGTTTCTCAAAAGACAACAGTTGTAACAACTACCATAAACCCTGAAGGGAGTGAACAGGGTGTGAGTGGTGAGGGAAGGGGTGAACATCAAAAAGCCCCCCAGGATAAGGTGGGAGAGGTGAGTGGTACCCAAACCAGCCAAGCCACAGTCTCT
Source organism: Apium graveolens (assembly GCF_009905375.1). NCBI lineage: Eukaryota > Viridiplantae > Streptophyta > Magnoliopsida > Apiales > Apiaceae > Apium > Apium graveolens. The sequence continues at coordinate 15,068,239 of NC_133652.1, forward strand.
CAAAAGACTGTGGTGGTTCAAAAGGAGTCCAGCACATCCCTAGTTGCATCCTCCCAAAAGGATGTAACTATTGAAAATAGTCCCCAACCAGGGACACAGAACAAAAGAGGGAGGGACACTGAAGCCACACATTCACCATTTAAAGCCTTTTTAAGGAAGAAGAAGGCCAAAACCCTAGTTTTCACACAAGGGACACACACAGCACAGATACATCCACCAGTATCTGTGTCTTCTCAAGTTCAGCTTGATGTGATTCCAGCAAATATGGAATCACAGCCCCATTCTCTCAATATAGAAATACACCATTCATCAAACTCTCCAACACCCTCTCTGGATGTGGATATGATATTCACATCAATTCCTGATTCTCTCTCATTAAAACTCAGGGAGGAGCCCCACTCAAAACCTGATGATCATCATCTTTTAGATGATTTGTTGGATCATCAGCCAATTCTTTCAGATGTAGTTGAAGAATCTGTGTTACCTCACTTAAAATTAATCCACACAGATTCAATAATTATGTCACTTTCTATATCTACATCTTTTCCTTCCTCAACGGATATCTCTCATCCGTTGACAAGTGGTTGTTCTTCAACGGATAAGCTTAACAGCAGTTATCCGTTGATACCATCAGTTTCTACTTCAACGGATACTCCCTATCCGTTGATGGTCTCTACATACTTAACAGAAACAATTCCAACTGTAGAGGACATGGCAACTGTACAATCACTTTTAGGTTTGAGGGAAGGGAGTGATCTTTTGAGTGAGAGGCTGGGTTGCTCCCAGACAAAAGGAGAGGTTGAGAGTCACCAAATGCATGCTATTTCTTCCAGCATGGCAAAAGTGAGTGAGAGGAGTGCCACCTTAGAAGGTGAAGGTGAGGGTGTGTGTGAGCCAGGGGGAGCCCCTGATGCAAGAACAGAGAGAAATTGAGAGAAAGGCAGGTACAGAAACTATAAGGGTGGATCCATCCATTGCTAGTGAGTTAATGAAAGTGGATGATGCAGATAAGGAAAGACAATTTCAGCAACATTACAAAGCTGTCATTGATAACATTTCCTTGGATGCTGATATTTTTACTCACCCTGTTTCAGCCTATCAATTATTGGCTGCACAGGGCAATGTGGAGGCTGAACAGACACTACACATTGTACACACTTCAGAATCTCTTCTCAGAGACAAAACTGCTGTCAACAGGCTGCCTTCTCAAGCTGGTGAGCCATCTGAAGAATTTGGAGTAAATTCTAATGATGATGACTCTAATTCTTTGAATGAGAGCATGAACTTAGGGGGAGTAGCAGGCCCAAGTTCTGTTCCTGATCTTCCTGCATGGGCATGGGCAAAACCATCAACACCAGGAGAGTTTGGTGTCACTTTGGTCAGACAAGTCATGACAATTCAGCAGGCCCTTCAGGAGACTCAGGATGCTGGTACCAAGGCAATTCTTCAAGCTCATCTGGAATCTCTGCATCTCTTGCAGTTGCAGCATTAGCAGCAAAATCTAAGTGTGGATGAGCTCAAGCTGGACATTGCTGATCTGAAATCCTACAATGCTGAGAAATTGGATTCACTTATACCCTATGGTACTATGCAAGATTTGTTGGGGAGACTGAGGAAAGCATCTGATGCTGACAAGAGGCTGGCCAGATTGGAAGATAGGGTTCAAATCATTGAAGACTCTATGGTCACCATTCTTCAGAATCAACAAACTCAAACAAATCTACTCATGCAGCTGGCACAAGCACAAGGCTTGACCCCTACCCTTGATGATAACAAAAAGGGGGAGAATAAAAGGGAAGGGGAAGGAGAGACATCTACAACAGTTCAGATTTCTCAAGTGCTAGTTCCTGTCATCACAATTTCTCCAACTATTCAAGTCAAAGGAAAGCTAGATGGAATTGATCTAATCCAGATAGCAGCAGCTGAATTGCAAGTCAAAGAGCAAAGGAAGAAGATTGATGAAAAGATGCAACTAATATTTGGTTCTACAACTTCTCAATCACAATCTGTGAAGCATAGCACAAAAGTGGAATCAATTATTATGGAACTCAAGCCAGTAGGGAGGCATAAGGATGGAGAAACTTCTTCCAAAGATCTGCAACCTATGGTTCTCAAGCCCAACAACAGATCCAATAAGGACTCTACAAAGAATCCTCTAAAAGAGGTGGATTTTCCTCTTCCAAAAGCTGATGAGGACAAGCTTTTAGGTAGAAATATTGCATATCTCAAAGAGACCATGGATGAGGCTGTAAGGAGAAACATGGCTATTATCTTCAGAGAGGGAAAGAGCATATGTGTGATGCAAGGACATCCTTGTAATATCCGGGATATAACGTGTAATTATTTTTACTATTAAATAATTAATATGTGTGTTCATTATCTATTCTGTGAGTTAATTGTTAAGTGATATATGTACTTGAATATTCAAAAATAATATTAATTGAGTATTTTAATTTTTATATGTCCAAAATAAAATATAGATAATTGTCATATCTTCCTAATTATTTTTATGTTGATTTATAGATTTATAAGAATCATATGAAATTTTTAAAATCTTTTTTCGGGTAATTAAAATATATTTTATAAAAACGGGAACCAACCGACGTCAATCGTTTTTACGTTTTTGGAACCCGAAACTCTTCCGAGAACTCCTTCCTAACCTAATTGTAATATTCCGAGCATTTTCCATGTTTCGACTTTTTCGATCTGGCGTACGGTTTGTCCTGCGCGGGTCCCGGCACAACATTTTCGATACAATATTTATTTCGGTAAATTAATAAAACCCGTATTTTCGATAAACGGGAGCTTTTTATTAAACTATCCCAATTATCACTTCGTAGTACGTGTAACTGGGTGCTGAGACCAAGACCGCAGTACAAGTTGTACTGATTTGGATAATTATCCCAAAAACCGATACCGTTTGGATCAGTTTTTATAAATAAACGTACCATTTTATATCCGGAATGATCCAACGGGATACTAATTTTCCGTAATTATAAATAGCCTTTTACCGTATTTTATTTTGTATCAAAATCATTTGCAGACAGATAAATATATAATTTTACAGAGAAAAATCATATATTCATAAACCTTTCTGAGAATCAAACCACAAATTCAAGGCGTTAGTGAAATCCGTTTGAAAAGTTGGAGTAACCGATTTGAAGGTCTCAAGGAGTACTATCAGATTCTAAGCTTTGTTTCACTGGAGAATCAAAGGTTGAATTTCTAAAAATTTATTTATTTTCGAATTTATTTTATTAAAAATATGAATTTTTGTTCGGATGATTGTTTGTATGATTTGATGATTGCATGTTGTAGAGCTTGTTTTCCTGATGATTTTCATATGTCATACGTCTGATTTGGAGTTCAATTACATGTTCAAATTTGAGTTTGATTTTCGAATTTTAAAATTAGGGTTTATAACCCGTATGAATGTTCTTAATTGAAATTTGGGGGTTTCTTATTCTGTGATAGATTGATGTTGTGATATAGTGGGTTGTGTTCTCTGTGAAATTAGCAATCCAGTCGTATAAGTTTCATGAACCAACGAGGTCTGTAGAGAAGGGAGTTGTGTTTTGAAGTTTTCTGATGTTCGCCGGAAACTGGAAAATTTCACGGCCAAATTCCGGCCAACTCAGGGATTGTTAGGTTGTTTTGATTGCATGGTTGTGTTCCTGGTGTTATGTAGATGTGATCTGGAGGTGTTGGTGGGGTGAGGACGCCGGGAACGTGTTCTCCGGCCACCTCTGTGTTTTCCGGCGATCCCCTGTAAAAATTGCAGTTTGGTCCCTGAAGTTTTGGGGACGATGCAGTTTGGTCCCTGTAATTTCCAGACTTTGCAAAAATAGGATTCCTGTTTTAAAAATGTTTAAAAATTATATTTCCCATTTATTTTTATTATAAAAATTCGTTTTTAATTTCTGAAAATTCTAAAAATTATTATTTTAATTCCAAAAATTATTTTTAATTCACAAATAAATCTAAATTAATTAGTTAATTAATTTCAGTTAATTTTTAATTGATTAATTAGTCAATTAATTCGAAAATTAATTGATTAATTGATTTAATTAATTATTAATTGATTTTTAATTAATTATTTAATTAGATTTAAATATTTAAAAATGATTTAAAAATTTAGAAAAATAGTTTCGAGCTTTAAAATATTATTCTAAATTATTTTCAAGGCTCGATAATTATTCTAAAATTGTTTCGGAGCCAGAATTGGCCAACCGAACCCTGTTTATTAACCCAAAATTGATCCAGCGACTCGTTTTAATTCCGAAAAATGTTTTAAAAATCACTTTAAATACCAGAAAGCCTATTTATGACCCGAGACTTCTTTATAAATAATATACCATTGATTACGTGATGTATTATGTGTTATACGTGACTTGTTGTTTGACTATCGGTCTATATATTCGATATTTACTTGGTTATTGCATAGATTTCAATCCGTTAATCGGATTTGGGTAAAACGAAAGGTAGATAGAAGTGTGTGTTGAATAGAATCTTGTGAGTTGATGATTGATAGATGCTTATGATATGTGAGCAGAAAAGGCAAGACGTAGGAAAGGAAAACAGATAGTTGAAGAGTAAGACGGTTATGATTGGAAGTGAGTGCAGAGTAGTAAGCTAATACCAGGCAAGTGTTCTGAACTTTCTCGAGATATTGTAATTCTTGATAGTCTTGTTGACATTGCAAGTGCTTTGAAGCACGGAAACCTAAATCCTGATTTCAATTATTGTTCTTGAGCCATGAACCATATTCTTTCTAAGCCATTGATTATTGTAAACCCAAACTCGAACCTCAAGTATACAATACTATTCCATAAATACATGCAAACAAAATCCCAAACAAGGAACTGAATTACTTGTACATTCAACCATTGTATCCTATGCTTTGAGAGCCCAAATCTTTGAAACCCTGAAATATTGATTCTTTTGTTATCCAATTCTTTCATTACCCAGCATTCAAGCTTTTAAACTACTTTATTGATCCTTACAAAGATTGAAACCCTTTCATTGTTAAACACTCATTGTTGTTAATGATTCTGGTTATTGTTTATTATTGCATATTCTGTTATTATGTTAGAATTGGATTGTTTTTATAAAATTGTGGACCAGATTCGTGGTCAGACCATATAATGGTCAAGTTAGGCCAATGTGTGCCTTGGATCCAGTAGTTAGAGCAATGCTGTGTGCCTTGCTCGGGGTTAGTGCGTGACTGATCAGCAGCCTAACCTTGGTTTTTAAATTAAAAGTATAATATCCAATTCTAAATCATAATCAAATGTTCACTTGATATCATAATCATAGTCACCTGATGATCATTATTCTCAGTTTTGTCATTGTGACTTGCTGAGCTAGTTAGCTCATTTGTGCGATGTTGTTTATATTCTTTCCAGATAAAAAGGAACCAGTTGGTAGCGAGGATCCCCAGTCCAGCGCGAGAGCTAGGGGTTCAGGTTGAGGAAGCTGAGCTAGTAGGCTTTTTTTGGGATAATTTAAGTTTGTAAAAGTTTGTAATAATGTTTGATACTTAGTGTGAGTTTGAAATAGTTGGGATTTGAACGGTTTGTAATATATTAGTGTGTTGGCTTGTGTGCATACTTTAACCTGTTGCGGTCCGTGGTGGTTGATAAGTAGGGTCACTGCATATATTATTATTATCTTTATTATTGTTATAAGCAGGTTATAATTAAGGTATGTGTGTGGACCCCAAACTTCTGACCCGGGTTTGGAGGGCGCCACAGGTTTGGTATCAGAGCTACAGGTTATAAGTCACTAACACAAGCCTAGGTTAACGGAAATGGGTAGAGGGTTAAGTTTAGAAGTAAGGCATAGGATGAGAGAACATTGAGAGGTTGAGTGCTTCGGTATATCAGGTATTAGTATAGTTTGCGTTATGGAACGAGATTCTTATATTGCGATATGATTTCAGATAGCAGAGATGGCCGACTCTTTTATTCCCGTATCAGCTGATCACTCAGAGCCTTCAGTAGGAGTGCCGTTTTCGGATCCACGTCCTGTTGTTCCATCAGCATTGGCTATTCTACCTCCACCGGTGATGCAGCCCGTATCACTGCAGGCTATTCCACCTCCAGGCGTGAGGCCACCTGTCAGAGGACCCCCACCTGCTGATTCAGGTTTTACCGGTCATTCAGTCACAGGAGTACCTTTCCAGTTCTCTTCCTATCCTGTCCCATATCATTAGTTTGAGGCTTGCCTTATGGAGCAGCGATTCCTTCAGGGTCAGATTCAGGAGTTACTACATATTATGCGTACCAGAGAGATGGGGAGTGGTGAGAGGCGACTTAGAGAGAGGCTCCAGGCATTTCGTAGGACAGCTGCAGTAAGGATTGCTAAGGCTACACATGAGGACATCACCCCTGATTTCTTAGTAGAGTGGGCTAAATGGGTTCTAGAAGAGCTTGAGGAGATTGGAGGTCCAGACTTGTCATGAGCCAGAGATTCAGAGATGGAGATTCTGAGCAGTGTTGTTATGGTTATGTAGTATGTACAGTAGTGTGTAGTGTGTATCAGTAGACTTTTGAGTTGTATTTATAGACTAGCTATGCTGACTAGTGAGTAGGTTGTTGTACCCTTTTTGCTTTTACTTCCGAAGCGTCTTTATGCTTGTACTACCCTAAAACTTTTAATCTATATATATCAGTACCTTTTTCCTTTCCAGCACTGTCATTTATTTTATTGCACCTGTTTTACCTTACCTTATTTATTGCACCAGTTATACCCTGTGATACCATGTGCCCTGTTTTCCATAACTGTTTATATTCTGTAAAGAAGCATGCAATTTATTTAGTCACAACTGTTTTCAAAATGAAATATTTCTATTTTACAAAACTATTCTTTTATGTAAAAGATTGATTCAAAAGCTAAATAAGTTGATTGATTCTTTACAGAAAATGCCTCCCAAAAGAAATACCCGCACCAACACCCGAAATGAAGAAACTAACAACAACAACAATCAAGATGATACAAACCCGAATGTGAACCCAGGACCTATGGACCCAGCAATAGCCCAGATTCTTCAAATCTTGGCCCAACAAACAGTTCACCTAGCACAACAACAACAAAGACAGACCAATCCCCAGGTAACCTTCAAGACTTTTCAGGCAATAAACCCACCAGAATTCAAGGGTTCCTTAGAGCCAATTGAAGCAAATGTTTGGTTAAAGGAAATAGAGAAGGCATTTGCCTTAGTGAAAGTAAAGGAAGAACAGAAGGTTGAGTTTGCAAGTTATTATCTGAAGAATGAAGCCACCTATTGGTGGGAGATGGTGAAGACATTGGAAGGTACGGATGTTATTACTTGGGAAAGGTTCAAGGAATTGTTTTTAGAAAAGTATTTTCCTCAATTTGTTCAAGATCAGATGGAGCTAAAGTTTTTAGAGTTAAAACAAGGGAATATGTCGGTAACAGATTATGAGGGGAAGTTTGAGGAATTGTCAAGGTATGTGCCGTCGTATGTTGATACTGATAGAAAGAAAGCTAAGAAATTCCAGCAAGGCTTGAAGCCATGGATCAGAGGGAAGGTAGCTATTTCTGAATTGGATACTTATGCCGGGGTTGTACAGAAAGCTATGATCGCAGAGACAGAGAGTGAGATGTTCCAGAAAGATAAGGAAAGCAAGAAAAGGAAAGTTGAGGGAAGTGAGGGTCAGTCACAAACAGGGAAGTTTCCAAATTTTAAGAAGGGCAAGTTCCAGCCAGGGAGAAATTTTAATTTCAGGAGACAAAATGCAGGAGACGGAGGCCAAGGCAATCGTCCAACTAATGTGAATCAGCCGAATCAGTTGAGATTAACTTTTCCAGATTGTCAAGTTTGTGGAAAGAAGCATGGAGGAGTTTGTAACAAGTTGAATGTGGTATGTTTTAAATGCAACCAGAAAGGGCACTATTCAAGGGAATGCCGAAATCAGCCAGCAAATAAGGATCAGCCTATCCGAAATCCAGCAGTGAAGGTTCCAGTCATTGGATTTACATGCTTTAAATGTGGGAAGCCAGGACATATGGCCAGGGATTGCAAGACACCAGCCCCAGTTAGTAATGCATTGAGAATTATGGGATCTACCCCAACAGTGAATGAGACTCCATGGGCTAGAGCTTTTGACATGTCGGTGAAGGATGCGATCCAGGATACGGATGTCGTGGCAGGTACGCTTAATGTGAATTCTTTATGTGCCAAAGTGTTAATAGACTCGGGAGCAACTCGATCGTTTGTTTCACAAGATTTTGTTAGTAAATTAAATTGTCCAGTTGAGTGCTTAAATGAAATAATGACTGTGGAATTAGCAAATCAAGAACGTGTAACTGTAAACCAAGTTTGTGGAAATTGTGAGATTGAGATTTCTGGTAGTAAGTTTTGCGTAGATTTGATACCATTTAAGTTAGGAGAATTTGATGTGATATTAGGGATGGATTGGTTATCTAAGCATGATGCTCAGATAGATTGTCGAAATAAGAAAGTAATGGTGAAAACGCCAGACGAAAGAATAGTAACGTTCAAAGGTCAGAAACAAGTAAAGAAGTTCTTAACAATGATTCAAGCCAAGAAGTTATTACGACAAGGATGTGAGCATTTCGTAGCATATGTAATCGACAGAAGTCAGGAGCCAGCAAAACTTGAAGATATTCCAGTAGTGAATGAATTTCCAGACGTATTTCCCGACGAGTTACCAGGACTTCCTCCAGATAGAGAAATTGAATTTGCGATCGACTTAGAACCTGGAACAGAACCGGTGTCCAAAGCCCCGTACAGAATGGCACCTGTTGAGATGAAAGAGCTAGCAAGACAATTGTAAGAATTGTTAGAGAAAGGAGTAATTAGACCCAGCGTATCCCCGTGGGGAGCCCCGATATTATTTGTCAAGAAGAAAGATGGAAGTATGAGACTGTGCATTGACTATAGGGAGCTCAACAAGCTGACAATCAAGAACAAGTATCCGTTACCCAGAATCGATGATCTATTTGACCAATTGAAGGGAGCCAAGTATTTCTCCAAAATTGATTTAAGATTGGGATATCATCAACTAAAGATCAAGCCAGAAGATATACCAAAGACAGCTTTCAGAACAAGGTATGGGCATTATGAATTTCTAGTGATGTCTTTTGGATTGACCAATGCCCCAGCAGCGTTTATGGACCTGATGAATAGAATTTTCAAAGAGTATTTGGATAAGTTTGTTATTGTGTTTATAGACGATATTTTAATATATTCCAAGACGAAAGAGGATCATGCGGAACATGTGAGAACGGCTTTGGAGATTTTAAGGAAGAAGAAGTTATATGCTAAACTGTCAAAGTGTGAGTTTTGGCTACAGGAAGTTCAGTTCTTAGGACACATAGTCAGTAACGAAGGGATCAAAGTGGACCCGGCAAAGATCGAAGCAATTACGAATTGGGAGAGACCGAGAACACCCACTGAGGTAAGAAGTTTCCTAGGATTGGCGGGATATTATCGTCGATTTGTTCAGAATTTCTCAAGGATTGCCACATCATTAACAAAGCTTACACGAAAGAATGAAAAGTTTATATGGAACGACAAGTGCGAAGAAAGTTTTCAAGAATTGAAGCAGAGATTAATCACGGCACCTGTTTTGTCACTTCCAGACGATCAAGGGAATTTCGTAATTTTTAGCGATGCTTCTCATAAAGGACTAGGATGTGTTCTTATGCAGCACGACAAGATGATTGCTTATGCGTCAAGACAATTGAAACCACATGAACAGAAATATCCTACTCATGACTTGGAGCTAGCAGCTATAGTTTTTGCTTTGAAGATTTGGAGACATTATTTGTATGGAGAAAAGTGTGAGATTTTCACGGATCACAAAAGTTTGAAATATATATTTACCCAGAAGGAACTTAATATGAGGCAAAGGAGATGGTTAGAATTGATTAAGGATTATGATTGCTCGATTAATTATCATCCCGGTAAGGCGAACGTTGTAGCAGATGCGTTAAGTCGGAAGGAAAGGTTAAATGTGTTATCTGTACCTGAAGAAATATATGAAGAATTTCAGAAATTAGAATTGGAGGTTAGAATTTGCAAGCCTGAGGAAGCAAAAGTGTACAGTATGATTTTCCACCCGGAGTTATTGGAGAAAATAAAGAAATGCCAGAAAGAGGTAATGGATCAAGATATAAATAGTTTGGTAGGTGAGGAATTATGCACGCAACAAGATGATCAAGGTATTCTTAGGTTTTCTTCAAGAGTTTGGATTCCACCAGTGACGGAGCTGAAAAATGAAATTTTACAAGAAGCACATAGTTCAAGATATTCCATCCATCCAGGGAGTACCAAAATGTACAGAGATTTAAAGAAGAATTATTGGTGGCCAAATATGAAGAGGGAAATTGCGGAATGGGTTAGCAAATGTTATACCTGTCAGAGAGTTAAAGCAGAGCATCAGAGACCAAGCGGATTGCTACAGCCATTGGAGATTCCAGAATGGAAGTGGGAACATATTACCATGGATTTCATAGTTGGATTACCAAGGACAAGGGCTAATCATGATGCCATTTGGGTTATAGTGGATAGACTTACCAAGTCAGCTCATTTTTTGCCTATAAATGAAAGATTTTCGCTCGACAAGTTAGTCCATATGTACCTAAAAGAAATTATAGTTCGTCATGGAGTTCCAGTGTCTATCGTATCTGATCGAGATCCAAGGTTTAATTCAAGATTTTGGAAGCGTTTTCAAGAATGTTTGGGAACAAAATTGAATATGAGTACGGCCTATCACCCGCAGACGGACGGCCAAAGTGAAAGAACAATTCAGACAATCGAAGACATGCTACGTGTTTGTGCAATTGATTTCAAAGGAAGTTGGGACGAGCATTTACCCCTGGTAGAATTTGCTTATAACAACAGTTATCACGCCAGCATTGGGATGCCACCTTATGAAGCCCTTTATGGACGCAAATTTAGATCTCCATTATATTGGGACGAAGTAGGAGAACGCAAAATACTCGGACCTGAATTGGTACAGCAGACAAAGGAAGTTGTTGAACTTATCCAGAAAAGATTAATAGCCGCACAAAATCGTCAGAGGAGATATGCAGACCAGTCAAAGAAACACATGGAATTTGAAGAAGGAAGCTTGGTATTATTGAAAGTATCACCGTGGAAAGGACTAACGAGGTTTGGGAAGAAAGGGAAGCTAAGCCCAAGATATGTCGGACCTTTTGAGATCCTAAAGAGCGTTGGCAAAGTTGCTTACGAATTGGCGTTACCTCCGCACATGGAGCACATTCACAATGTTTTTCATGTATCGATGCTCAAGAAATATAATCCAGACTCCAGGCATGTAATAGAATATGAGCCAATAGAACTTCAGGCAGATTTATCATATGTAGAGAATCCAATAGAGATTTTAGAGGAAAGAGAGAAAATATTGAGGAATAAAGTGATAAAGTTAGTAAGAGTATTGTGGAGAAACCCAAAGGTTGAAGAGTCAACCTGGGAATTAGAAAGTGATATGAGAGAAAAGTATCCTCATTTGTTTTCTTAGGAGATTCTGAGGACAGAATCCTTTTAAGGGGGGAAGGATGTAATATCCGGGATATAACGTGTAATTATTTTTACTATTAAATAATTAATATGTGTGTTCATTATCTATTCTGTGAGTTAATTGTTAAGTGATATATGTACTTGAATATTCAAAAATAATATTAATTGAGTATTTTAATTTTTATATGTCCAAAATAAAATATAGATAATTGTCATATCTTCCTAATTATTTTTATGTTGATTTATAGATTTATAAGAATCATATGAAATTTTTAAAATCTTTTTCCGGGTAATTAAAATTTATTTTATAAAAACGGGAACCAACCGACGTCAATCGTTTTTACGTTTTTGGAACCCGAAACTCTTCCGAGAACTCCTTCCTAACCTAATTGTAATATTCCGAGCATTTTCCATGTTTCGACTTTTTTGATCCGGCGTACGGTTTGTCCTGCGCGGGTCCCGGCACAACATTTTCGATACAATATTTGTTTCGGTAAATTAATAAAACCCGTATTTTCGATAAACGGGAGCTTTTTATTAAACTATCCCAATTATCACTTCGTAGTACGTGTAACTGGGTGCTGAGACCAAGACCGCAGTACAAGTTGTACTGATTTGGATAATTATCCCGAAAACCGATACCGTTTGGATCAGTTTTTATAAATAAACGTACCATTTTATATCCGGAATGATCCAACGGGATACTAATTTTCCGTAATTATAAATAGCCTTTTACCGTATTTTATTTCGTATCAAAATCATTTGCAGACAGATAAATATATAATTTTACAGAGAAAAATCATATATTCATAAACCTTTCTGAGAATCAAACCACAAATTCAAGGCGTTAGTGAAATCCGTTTGAAAAGTTGGAGTAACCGATTTGTAGGTCTTAAGGAGTACTATCAGATTCTAAGCTTTGTTTCACTGCAGAATCAAAGGTTGAATTTCTAAAAATTTATTTATTTTCGAATTTATTTTATTAAAAATATGAATTTTTGTTCGGATGATTGTTTGTATGATTTGATGATTGCATGTTGTAGAGCTTGTTTTCCTGATAAATTTCATATGTCATACGTCTGATTTGGAGTTCAATAACATGTTCAAATTTGAGTTTTATTTTCGAATTTTAAAATTAGGGTTTATAACCCGTATGAATGTTCTTAATTGAAATTTGGGGGTTTCTTATTCTGTGATAGATTGATGTTGTGATATAGTGGGTTGTGTTCTCTGTGAAATTAGCAATCCAGTCGTATAAGTTTCATGAACCAACGAGGTCTGTAGAGAAGGGAGTTGTGTTTTGAAGTTTTCCGATGTTCGCCGGAAACTGGAAAATTTCACGGCCAAATTCCGGCCAACTCAGGGATTGTTAGGTTGTTTTGATTGCATGGTTGTGTTCCTGGTGTTATGTAGATGTGATCTGGAGGTGTTGGTGGGGTGAGGACGCCGGGAACGTGTTCTCCGGCCACCTCTGTGTTTTCCGGCGATCCCCTGTAAAAATTGCAGTTTGGTCCCTGAAGTTTTGGGGACGATGCAGTTTGGTCCCTGTAATTTCCAGACTTTGCAAAAATAGGATTCCTGTTTTAAAAATGTTTAAAAATTATATTTCCCATTTATTTTTATTATAAAAATTCGTTTTTAATTTCTGAAAATTCTAAAAATTATTATTTTAATTCCAAAAATTATTTTTAATTCACAAATAAATCTAAATTAATTAGTTAATTAATTTCAGTTAATTTTTAATTGATTAATTAGTCAATTAATTCGAAAATTAATTGATTAATTGATTTAATTAATTATTAATTGATTTTTAATTAATTATTTAATTAGATTTAAATATTTAAAAATGATTTAAAAATTTAGAAAAATAGTTTCGAGCTTTAAAATATTATTCTAAATTATTTTCAAGGCTCGATAATTATTCTAAAATTGTTTCGGAGCCAGAATTGGCCAACCGAACCCTGTTTATTAACCCGAAATTGATCCAGCGACTCGTTTTAATTCCAAAAAATGTTTTAAAAATCACTTTAAATACCAGAAAGCCTATTTATGACCCGAGACTTCTTTATAAATGATATACCATTGATTACGTGATGTATTATGTGTTATACGTGACTTGCTGTTTGATTATCGGTCTATATATTCGATATTTACTTGGTATTGCATAGATTTCAATCCGTTAATCGGATTTGGGTAAAACGAAAGGTAGATAGAAGTGTGTGTTGAATAGAATCTTGTGAGTTGATGATTGATAGATGCTTATGATATGTGAGCAGAAAAAGCAAGACGTAGGAAAGGAAAACAGATAGTTGAAGAGTAAGACGGTTGTGATTGGAAGTGAGTGCAGAGTAGTAAGCTAATACCAGGCAAGTGTTCTGAACTTTCTCGAGATATTGTAATTCTTGATAGTCTTGTTGACATTGCAAGTGCTTTGAAGCACGGAAACCTAAACCCTGATTTCAATTATTGTTCTTGAGCCATGAACCATATTCTTTCTAAGCCATTGATTATTGTAAACCCAAACTCGAACCTCAAGTATACAATAATATTCCATAAATACATGCAAACAAAATCCCAAACACGGAACTGAATTACTTGTACATTCAACCATTGTATCCTATGCTTTGAGAGCCCAAATCTTTGAAACCCTGAAATATTGATTCTTTTGTTATCCAATTCTTTCATTACCCAGCATTCAAGCTTTTAAACTACTTTATTGATCCTTACAAAGATTGAAACCCTTTCATTGTTAAACACTCATTATTGTTAATGATTCTGGTTATTGTTTATTATTGCATATTCTGTTATTATGTTAGAATTGGATTGTTTTTATAAAATTGTGGACCAGATTCGTGGTCAGACCATATAATGGTCAAGTTAGGCCAATATGTGCCTTGGATCCAGTAGTTAGAGCAATGTTGTGTGCCTTGCTCGGGGTTAGTGCGTGACTGATCAGCAGCCTAACCTTGGTTTTTAAATTAAAAGTATAATATCCAATTCTAAATCATAATCAAATGTTCACTTGATATCATAATCATAGTCACCTGATGATCATTATTCTCAGTTTTGTCATTGTGACTTGCTGAGCTAGTTAGCTCATTTGTGCGATGTTGTTTATATTCTTTCCAGTTAAAAATGAACCAGTTGGTAGCGAGGATCCCCAGTCCAGCGCGAGAGCTAGGGGTTCAGGTTGAGGAAGCTGAGCTAGTAGGCTTCTTTTGGGATAATTTAAGTTTGTAAAAGTTTGTAATAATGTTTGATACTCAGTGTGAGTTTGAAATAGTTAGGATTTGAACGGTTTGTAATATATTAGTGTGTTGGCTTGTCTGCATACTTTAACCTATTGCGGTCCGTGGTGGTTGATAAGTAGGGTCACTGCATATATTATTATTATCTTTATTATTGTTATAAGCAGGTTATAATTAAGGTGTGTGTGTGGACCCCAAACTTCTGACCCGGGTTTGGAGGGCGCCACAATCCTAAATTCTCAATAGCCAAGAGGGAAGAAACCAAAAGGTTGAAGGAAGAAGCCAAACAGCTAAAGGCTGACAAAAGAGCATAAGCAAAGCTTGAAAAACAGCTAAAGTCAAGTCAGGCTGAAGAACAAAAAGAAATTGAAGATAAAGGTGAAGATGAAGCTATGGGGGACATGGTTGGTACTGAGATGGAGGATAGAAGTAAGGAAGAATGGCAGAAAGGGAAAAGAAAGAAGGTCAATATAAAGAGAAAGAAGGTAGATAAGACTGAAGAAACCCAATCAATATCCAAACCACTACCCTCTATTCTTGAACCAATTGTACCTGACCCCTCTATGAATATTCATGGTGAAACAATCATTCCCAAGGAGGAACCAATTGATTGGGACACCATCAAATTGCCCACCTTCCTAACCTCTTCTCCACCATCAAAGAAGCAGAAAAGAAGAATCAAATCAACACCCTCTAAAGCCTCAATCAAATTCACATAGAAGCCTAAGCCTAAACCTCAAACCTCTACAGATGATTATGTTCACAACTGTGACATAAAAGAATTTTCAGACATTGAACTCTATCTGGATGAGCTGGAGGATGTAAGGGGAATAGCTGCCTACAGACAGCTACCAGAAAGACTAGTGTTCAAATACAAAGGAGCTGGGGAAAGAACATGGCCTCTTCACAGAATTCTGAATGAAGGCTACTCTACCTTGATTAGAGTCTACTCAGCCATACAAAAGGATTCTGGCTTTATCAGGACTGCCAAGACTGAGATTCTCAACAAGATTGCCAACATAAGGAAAACTTGGAGGGAGCCCAATGTCTTGCCTAGAACTTTACTCATTCAAGAAAGAGGAATTACAATTCATAAATCACCTCATTGGTTGATGGAGTTCAGAGACAACAAAGGAGTCAGAAGATTTTTCAGAATTGAAGATCAGCTAAAGATTGCCAGTAATGAAATTTCAAGGATATGCAATCTAAGTTAGATATCAATGAAGAAGCTGAAGCTGAATTCTACAGACAACTTCAACTTCAAATAGAGGAGAATGACAGGAGGCTAGGAAAGAAAACCAGGGATGAAAGGAAAAGAAAGTAATTTGCTCAGGCTGAAGGAGCACCCTTGGAAACAATGTAATTCTTCAATATCATCTCAGCATATACATTTTTGTAGCACTTTTGAATTTCTGCTTTGTTACAGTTTATATATTTGTTAAGTGTTTTGTTATCATCAAGCTAAACCCAAATTTATGCCTACAGTTCTAATAGACATAAATAGGGGGGGATTGTTAGGAATATGTGTATTAGTTTGATGATAAGTTAAGCAAAATACTTAAGTAGAAATCTAGTGTTTGTAGCCTCAACGGATAAGACCATCTTGGCTATCCGTTGAAGGAGTAGCTTTACTTAGCAATAAGTTTAGTATTGTAGCACATTTCACTCTCTGGTTTCAAGATGTAATTCTTAGATGTTGTTAGGAAATAATCAGTCATGTTGACTACTAATGGATGTACAAATAGGAGGGCTACTTGTAAATATTTCATGCCTTGTAATTTTGTATAAGTGAAGAAGTGTCAACGGATATTGAAGACCTTCAACGGATAAGAAACAAAGCTTCAACGGATGTCACTAATGCTTCAACGGATAATATCCATCAATGGATAAATACTTCAACGGATAATATCCATCAACAGATAAATGCTTCAACGGATAATATCCATCAACGGATAAGTGCTTCAACGGATAAAGACTTCAACTGATAATGCATCAACGGATAAAGCTTCAACGGATACAGCCTCAACGGATAAGGCATCAACGGATGAAAGCTTCAACGGATGCTTAGTTCATTAGCAGTTGATAGTGATAATTCACAAGCTGACAGAGGCACATGGGTTGACAGAGACATACTGGAATGTGGAAGCCTCTAGGAGGAATCAAGAAAATGCAGCATTTCCATTCTGATGCAAACAAGGAAGTATTCAAAGATTTACAGATTATCCTAGATTGCATTGGATAGAGAAATGAAGAAGAAACATGTGAAAAATCTTTTCAATTGTATTTTACAGTTTGTCTTCACTTGTAAACTTGGTGATATATAAACCAAGTAGCAGCTAGTAATTAGATATGAATTTTCCTGAGCTGTTTAGAAATATCAAAAGAGAAAATCATCTAGTTTGTACTAGGAAGCAGCTGT
The DNA here is from genome assembly GCF_009905375.1 of Apium graveolens. Taxonomy (NCBI): domain Eukaryota; kingdom Viridiplantae; phylum Streptophyta; class Magnoliopsida; order Apiales; family Apiaceae; genus Apium; species Apium graveolens. The sequence continues at coordinate 15,085,439 of NC_133652.1, forward strand.
GATTTAATTCTTTGAATCACAGATTTTCTGAAATAACACATCTCTGGTGGAACAACAAATCCACCAGAAAAGTTTATAAGTTCTTTGTGCTCATTACATTTGTGTTTAAATATATATCTGTCTGTATCAGCTTCAAGCAATTCATACACATTTGATCACTCAAACACTTAGCCTTAGAAACTGCTCAAAACTTGAAAAAGTTTTGAGATTTACATTCAACCCCCCTTCTGTAAATCTCATTGTTAGTCCACTGGGAATAACAAGCATATAATTTCTTTTTCCTTAAAATCTCCAAAGTTGTTCTCAAATGTTCCGCATGATCCTCTTCCGCCTTTGGATAAATCAAAATATCATCTATAAACACAATAACGAACTTGTCCAAGTATTCCTTGAAAATTCTGTTCATCAAGTCCATAAACGGTACCGGGGCATTGGTCAACCCAAAAAACATCACTAAAAATTCATAATGTCCATACCTTGTTCTGAAAGTTGTCTTTGGTATATCTTCTGGCTTGATCTTCAGTTGATGATATCATAATCTTAAATCAATCTTGGAGAAGTACTTGACTCCCTTTAATTGGTCAAACAGATCGTCAATTCTGGGTAACAGATACTTGTTCTTGATTGTAAGCTTGTTGAGCTCCCTATAGTCGATGCACAGTCTCATGCTTCCATCCTTCTTTTTGACAAATAGTACAGGTGCACCCCACGGGGAGACACTAGGTCTAATTACTCCTTTTTCTAATAACTCTTGCAATTGCTTCGCTAGCTCCTTCATCTCAACGGGCGTCATTCTGTATGGGGCCTTGGATACCGGTTCTGTTCCAGGTGCTAAGTCGATTGCAAATTCAATTTATCTATCTGGAGGAAGTCCTGGTAACTCATCAGGAAACACGTCTGGAAATTCATTGACGACTGGAATATCTTAAGTTTCGCTGGCTCCTGACTTCTATCAATCACATATGCAACAAAATGCTCGCATCCTTGCCGTAGTAACTTCTTGGCTTGAATCATCGTTAAGAATTTCTTTACCTGCTTCTGGCCCTTGAACGTTACTATCCTTTCATCTGGCGTCTTCACCATTACTTTCTTATTTCGACAATCTATATGGGCATTATGCTTAGATAACCAATCCATTCCTAAGATAACGTCAAATTCTCCTAACTTAAATGGTATCAAATCTACACAAAACTTACTACCAGAAATCTCAATCTCATAATTCCCGCAAACTTGGTTAACAGATACTCGTTCTTGATTTGCTAATTCCATAGTCATTATTTCATTTAAATACTCAACTGGACAATTTAACTTGCTAACAAAATCTTGTGAAACAAACGATCGAGTTGCTCCCGAATCTATTAACACTTTAGCACATAAAGAATTCACATTAAGCATACCTACCATGACATCAGTATCCTGGATAGCATCCTTCACAGACATGTCAAAAACTCTAGCCCTTGGAGTCTCATTCACTGCTGGGGTAGATCCCATGATCCTCAATGCATTACTGACTTGGACTGGTGTCTTGCAATCCCTGGCCATATGTCTTGGCTTTCCACATTTAAAGCATGTAAATCCAATAGTTGGACCCTTAACTGCTGGATTCCGGATAGGATGATCCTTGTTTGTTGGTTCTCTTGCTGGCTGGTTTCGGCACTCCCTTGAATAGTGCATTTTCTGGTTACACTTGAAACAAACTACATTCAACTTATTAGAAACTCTTCCATGCTTCTTTCCACATACCTGGAAATCTGGAAATGTTAACCTCAACTGATTCGGCTGATTCACATTAACTGGACGGTTGTCCTGGTTTCCGTCGCCTGCATTTTGTCTCTTGAAATTAAAATTTCTCCCTGGCTGAAACTTGCCCTTCTTAGAATTTGGAAACTTCCCTGGTTGTGACTGACCTTCACTTCCCTCAAATTTCTTTTTCTTGTTTTCTTTCTCATCCTGTGACATCTCACTCTCCGTCTCTGCGATCATGGCTTTCTGTACAACTCCTGCATATGTATCCAATTCAAAAATGGCTACCTTCTCTCTGATCCATGGCTTTAAACCTTGCTGGAATCTCTTAGCTTTCTTCCTGCCGGTATCCACATATGACGGCACATACCTTGATAATTCTTCAAAGTTACTTTCATAACATGCCACCGATATATTTCCTTTCTTTAACTCTAAACACTTCAACTCCATCTGATCCTGGACAAACTGGGGAAAATACTTTTCTAAAAACAATTCCTTAAACCTCTCCCAAGTAATAACATCTGTACCTTCTAATGTCTTCACCATCTCCCACCAATAGGTGGCCTCATTCTTCAAATAATAACTTGCAAACTCAACCTTCTGATCCTCCTTCACATTTACTAAGGCAAATGCCTTCTCTATCTGCTTTAACCAAACATTTGATTCAATCGGCTCTAAGGAACCCTTGAATTCTGGTGGGTTTATCGCCTGAAAAGTTTTAAAAGTTACCTGGGGGTTGGTCTGTCTTTGTTGTTGTGCCAGGTGAACTGTTTGTTGGGCCAAGATTTGGAGAATCTGGGCTATTGTTGGGTCTATAGGTCCTGGGTTCACATTCTGGTTTGTATCATCTTGGTTATTATTATTGTTGTTGGTTTCTTCATTCTTGGTGTTGGTGCGGGTATTTCTTCTGGGAGGCATTTTCTGTAAAGAATCAAACAACTTATTTAGCTTTTAAATCAAATCATTTGCATAAAAGAAAAGTTTTGTAAAACAAAAATATCTCTTTTTGAAAACAGTTGTAACAGTTGAACTAAGTAAATTGCATGCTTCTTTACAGAATGTAAACAGTTAAGGGAACAGGGTACATGGTATCACAGGGGTATAACTGGTGCAATAAATAAGGTAAAGTAAAACAAGTGCAGTAAAGTAAATGACAATGCTGGAAAGGAAAAGGTACTGATATATATAGATCAAAAGTTTTGGGTAGTACAAGCGTAAAGACACTTCGGAAGTAAAAGCAAAAGGGTACAACAACCTACTCACTAGTCAGCATAGATAATCTATAAATACAACTCAAAAGTCTACTGATACACACTACACACTACTGTACATACTACACAATCATAAAAACTCTGATCAACAACTCTATCTCTGGATCTCGGACTCGTGGCAACTCTGGACCTCCAATTTCCTCAAGCTCCTCTAGAACCCACTTAGCCCACTCCACTAGGAAATCAGGGGTGATGTCATCATGTGTAGCCTCAACAATCCTCACCGCAGCTATTCTACGAAACGCCTGGAGCCTGTCTCTGAGTCGCCTCTCACCACTCCCAATCTCTCTGCTACGCATGATATGCAATAACTCCTGAATCTGACCCTGTAGGAATCGCTGCTCTATAAGGCAAGCCTCAAACTGATGATATAGGACAGGATAGGGAGAGAACTGGAAAGGTACTCCTGTAACTGAATGATCAGTAAAGCCTGAATCAGCAGGTGGGGGTCCTCTAATAGATGGCCTCATGCCTGGGGGTGGAATAGCCTATAGTGGTACGGGCTGCAACACAGGTGGAGGTAGAATAGCCAACACTGGTGGAACAGCAGGACGTGGATCTGAAGATGGTCCTCAAACTGAAGGCTATGAGTGATCAGCTGGTACGGGGATGAAAGAGTCGGCCATCGCTGCTATCTGAAATCATATCGCAATATAAGAATCTCGAATCATGACGCGAATTATACTAATACATGTTATACCATAGCACTCAACCTCTCGACGTTCTATCTTTCTATTCCTTACTTCTAATACTAACCCTCTACCCATTCCTGTCAACCTAGGCTTGTGTCAGTGACTTATAACCTGTAGCTCTGATACCAAATATGTGGCGCCCTCCAAACCCGGGTCAGAAGTTTTGGTTCCACACACACACACACACACCTTATTTATAACCTGCTTATAACAATAATAAAGATAATAATAATATGCAGTGACCCTACTTACCAACTACCACGGACCGCAATAGGTTACAGTATGCACACAAGCCAAACACACTGTTATATTACAAACCGTTCAAATCCCAACTATCCAAACTCAGAACTGAGTATTAAACATTATTACAAACTTTTACAAACTTAAATTATCCCAAAAAACCTACTAGCTCAACTCGATCAACCTGAACCCCCTAGCTCTTGCGCTAGACTGGGGATCCTCGCTACCAACTGGTTCCTTCTTAACTGGAAAAGAACATAAACAATATCGCACAAATGAGCTAACTAGCTCAGCAAGTCCCAATGAAAAAACTGAGAATAATGATCATCAAGTGAAAAGGGTTATGATATCAAGTGAATAATGAATTATAATTTAGAATTGGATATTATATTTTCATTTTAAAAACCAAGGTTAGGCTGTTGATCAGTCACGCACTAACCCCGAGCAAAGCACACAGCACTGCTCTAACTACGGGATCCAAAGCACACATTGGCCTAACTTTGACCATTATATGGTCTGACCACGAATCTGGTCCACAATTTTATAAAAACAATCCAATTCTAGCATAATAACATGTTATTCCCAGTGGACTAACAATGAGATTTACAGAAGGGGGGTTGAATGTAAATTTCAAAACTTTTGTAAGTTTTGAGCAGTTTCTAAGGCTAAGTGTTTAAGTGAACAAATGTGTGTGAATTGCTTGAAGCTGATACAGACAGATATATATTCAAACACAAATGTAAAGAACACAAAGAACTTAAAAACTTTTCTGGTGGATATGTTGTTCCACCAGAGATGTGTTATTTCAGAAAATCTGTGATTCAAAGAATTAAATCACAGCTGCTTCCTAGTACAAACTAGATGATTTTTTCTCTTGATATTTCTAAACAGCTCAGGAAAAAATCTACTCTAATTACTAGCTGCTACTTGGTTTATATAACACCAAGTTTACAAGTGAAGACAAAACTGTAAAATACAATTGAAAGGATTCTTCACATGTTTCTTCTTCATTTCTTTATCCAATGCAATCTAGGATAATCTATGAATCTTTGAATACTTCCTTGTTTGCATCATAATGGGAATGCTGCATTTTCTTAATTCCTCCTAGAGGCTTCCACATTCCAGTTTGTCTCTGTCAACCCATGTACCTCTGTCAGCTTATGAATTGTCACTATCAACTGCTAATGAACTAAGCATCCGTTGAAGCTTTCATCCGTTGATGCCTTATCCGTTGAGGCTTTATCCGTTGAAGCTTTATCCGTTGATGCATTATCAGTTGAAGTCTTTATCCGTTGAAGCACTTATCCGTTGATGGATATTATTCGTTGAAGCATTAGAGACATCCGTTGAAGCTTTGTTTCTTATCAGTTGAAGGTCTTCAATATCAGTTGATACTTCTTCACTTATACAAAATTACAAGGCATGAAATATTTACAATTAGCCCTCCTATTCGCATATCCATTAGTAGTCAACATGACTGATACTTTCCTACAACATCTAAAAATTACAACTTGAATCCAGAGAATGAAATGTGCTACAATACTAAACTTATTGCTAAGTAAAGCTACTCCTTCAACGGATAGCCAAGATGGTCTTATCCGTTGAGGCTACAATCACTAGATTTCTACTTAAGTGTTTTGTTTAACTTATCATCAAACTGATACACATATTCCTAACAATCTCCCCCTATTTATGTCTACTAGAACTGTAGGCATAAATTTGGGTTTAGCTTGATGATAACAAAACACTTGACAAATATATTAACTGTAATAAAGCAGAAATTCAAAAGTGCTACAAAAATGTGTATGCAGAGATGGAATTGAAGAGTTACATTATTTCCAAGGGTACTCTTTTAGCCTGAGCAGATTACTTCCTTTTCCTTTGATCCCTTGTTTTCTTTCCTAGTTGTTATTCCTAGTGGACTAACAATGAGATTTACAGAAGGGGGGTTGAATTTAAATCTCAAAACTTTTTCTAGTTTTGAGCAGTTTCAAAGACTATGTGTTTAAGACAAACAAGTGTATGAATTGCTTTAAGCTAATACAGACAGATATATATTCAAACACTAATGTAAAGAACACAACAGACCTTAAAACCTTTTCTGGTGGATTGTTGTTCCACCAGAGATGGTATTTCAGAAAATCTGTGATTCAAAAAGTTGATCACAGCTGCGTCCTAGTACAAACTAGATAATTTTTCTCTCAAGATTTTTCTAAACAGCTCTGGAAAAATTCTTATCTAATTACTAGCTTCTACTTGGTTTATATATTACCAAGTTTACAAGTGAAGACAAAGATAAAAAGTACAATAATAAAATAAGTTCTCCACTTGTTTCTTCTCCATTTTACTCCAGTGTATTGTTGACTATTGCCTCTTTATACTAGAGTAGAACGGCTGCTTTTTCTGATGTTCCTGAAATAGGCTACCACATCTCAGTTGTCTCTGTCAACCCATGTGCCTCTATTTGTAGGTACAACTACCACTTGTCAACTGCTATTTAACAGAACATCCGTTGAAGCCTTCATCCGTTGATGGCTTTATCCGTTGATGTGTTAGTAGTTGAAGCTCTATCTGTTGATGCACTCATCCGTTGAAGGATGTTATCCGTTGAAGCTTTAGAGACATCCGTTGAAGCTTTGTTTCTCATCCGTTGAAGGTCTTTAAGTTATCCGTTGACACCATTTCATTTATACAAAATTACAAGGCATGAAATATTTACAATTGGCCTTCCTATCTGCATATCCTCTAGTAGTCAACATGACTTATAATTTCCCTCAACATTTAAGAATTATATCTCAAATTCAGAGACTGAAATGTGCTACAACACTAGACTTATTTCTAAGTAAAGCTACACCATCAACGGATAGCCAAAATGGTCTTATCCGTTGAGGCTACAAACACTAGATTTCTACTTAAGTGTTTTGTTAAACATATCATCAAACTAATGCACATATATTCCTAACAATCTCCCCCTATTTATGTCTATAAGAATTGTAGACATAAATTCAAGGTTAACTTGATGATAACAAAACACTTAACAAATATATGAACTGAAACTAAGTAGAAATTTAAAAGTGCTTCTAAAGTGTATGTACTAGAAGGTAATTGAAGATTTACAGTATTTCCAAGGGTGCTCCTCTAGCCTGAGTAAATCATCTTTTTCTTCTTTGTTCCCGGGTTTTCTTTCCTAGCCCTTTGTCATTTTCCTCAATTTGGAGTTGGAGTTGTCTGAAAAATTCAGCTTCATCTTCATCACTGATATCCAACTTAGATTGCATTTCTTTGAGAGTTTCATTGCTGGCAATCTTGAGTTGGTCTTCAAGTCTGAAAAATCTTCTGACTCCTTTATCATCTCTGAATTCCATAAACCAATGAGGTGATTTATGAATTGTAGTTCCCTTTTCTTGAATGAGTAAGGTTCTGGGCAAAGCATTGGGCTCCCTCCAAGTTTTCCTTATGTTGGCAATCTTGTTGAGAATTTCAGTCTTGGCAGTCCTGGTAAAACCAGAATCCTTTTGTATGGCTGAAAAGACTCTGATCAAGGTAGAGTAGCCTTCATTCAGAATCCTGTAGAGAGGCCATGTTCTTTCCCCAGCTCCTTTGTATCTAAACACCAATCTCTCTGGTAGCTGTCTGTAGGCAGCAATTCCCCTTACATCCTCCAGCTCATCCAGATAGAGTTCAATGTCTGAAATTTCTTTTATGTCACAGATGTGAACATAATCATCTTTAAAAATGGGTGGCTTAGGGTTAGGTTTATGTTTTTGAGTGAATTTCTTAGAGTTTAGGGGAGGTGTAGATTTGGATTTTCTTTTCTGTTTCTTTGGTAGTGGAAGAGTGGTTAAAAAAGTAGGCAACTTGATGGTGTCCCAATCAATAGGTTCCTCTTTTGGGATGATTGGTTCACCATGGATGTTTATAGTGGGATCAGCAACAAAGGGTTCAGGTATGGAAGGTAGAGATTTAGTTTCTTCAGTGTTGTCTTCACTCCTTCTATGTGCCTTGGCCTTTCTTCTGTTTCCCTTCTGCCATTCCTCTTTTTCTTCCATACTTTCACCAAATATACTCCCAAAAACCTCATCTAAGTTTGCAATCTTGTCTTCACCCCTGACTTCAATTCCTTTCTCATTTTCGACTAGACTTGACTTTAGCTTTTGTTCAAGCTTTGCTTGTGCTCTTTTGTCAGCCTTGAGTTTTTCAGCTTCTTTCTTTAACCTTTTTGTTTCTTCCTTCTTGGCTATTGAGAATTTGGGATGTCCTTGCATCACACATATGCTCTTTCCCTCTCTAAAGATAATAGTCATGTTTCTCCTTACTGCCTCATCCATGGTCTCCTTGTGTTTTATGATGCTAGCACCCAAAACTTTGTCTTCATCAGGCTTTGGAAGAGGAAAGTCCACTTCTTTCATCTGAGCAAAGTCTAGAGGGTTCTTTGTGGAGTCCTTGCTGGATCTAGTGTTGGGCTTGAGAACCATAGGTTTTAGATTCTTGAAAGAAGTCTCTCCAACCTTATTTCTCCTTTCTGGCTTGTGCTCCATATTGATTGGTTCAACCTTTGTGCTATGTTTCACAAATATTGATTTATCTTGTGTAGAGCCAAACAATTGTTGCATCCTTTCATCAATTCTCCTCCTTTGCTCTTTCACTTGAATTTCAGCTGCTACTAGCTGGATTAAATCAATTCCATCAGGCTTTCCTTTGATTTGAATGATTGGAGAAGTAGTGATGGCAGGAACTAGCACTTTAGATATTTGGATTTTTGTAGATGGCTCTCCTTCCCCTTCCCTTTTACTCTCCCCCTTTTTGATCATCAAGGAGAGGGGTCAAGCCCTGTGCTTTTGCCAGCTGCATAAGTAGATTTGTTTAAGATTGTTGGTTGTGAAGAATGGTGGCCACAGAATCTTCAATAACTTGAACTCTGTCTTCCAATTTGGCCAGCCTCTTTTCAGTATGTGATTCCTTTTTCAATCTCAACAAAATATCCTGCATTGTACCATAGGGAATGACTGAATCCAATATTTCAGAATTGTAGGATTTCAAGTCAGCATTATCCTTTCTGAGTTCATCCACACTCAGATTCTGTCTTACTTGCTGCAACTTCATGAGATGTAGTGAGTCCAAGTGAGCTGTAAGGATAGCCTTTGTACCAGCATGAGAGGTTTTCTGAATGGCCTGTTTGATAGTACTGATTTGTTTGACTAAGGAGACATTGAATTTCCCTGTTGTAGACTCCTTTGTTAAGGCCCATTCAGGTAGATTTGGAATAGAACTAGGGCCTTCATCTCCCCCTAAGTTCATGCTTCCATCAGAAGAAACAAAGTCATCATCATCAGAATTTACTCCAAATTCTTCAAATGACTCACCAGCTGTTGAAGGCATCTTGTTAATAGCAGCTTTGTCCCTTTGAAGAGATGCTGATGTATGTACTAGATGTAGTGTCTTTTCTGCCTCCACATTGCCCTGTGCAGCCAATAATTGATAGGCTGAAACAGGATGAGTAAAAGTGTCAGCATCCAAGGAAATGTTATCAATAACAGCTTTGTAATGTTGCTGAAATTGTCTTTCCTTTTCAGCATCATTCATAATCATTGACTCACTATCAATGGCTTGATCCATCCTTATATCTGCTGTACCTGCCTTTCTCTCATTTTCTCTATGTTCTTGCATCAGGGGCTCCCCCTGGCTCACACAACTCACTCCCTCACCTTCACCTACTAAGGTGGTACTCCTCTCACTTACTTTTGCCATGCTGGAAAAAATAGCATGCATGTTTGAGCTCTCAATCTCTCCTTTTGCCTGGGAGCAACCCAGCCTCTCACTCAAATTGTCACTCCCTTCCCTCAGTCCTAGAAGTGATTGTACAGTAATCAAGTCTTCTATACTTGGAATTGTTTCAGTTGTGTGTGTAGAGACTATCAACGGATGAGGAATAGCCGTTGAAGGTGAAACTGATGGTATCAACGGATAACTGCTGTTAAGCTTATCCGTTGAAGAACAACCACTTGTCAACGGATGAGTGATATCCGTTGAAGAAGGAAAAGAAGTAGAAATTGAAAGTGATATAACTGTTGAATCTGTGTAGATTGATATGAGTTTTGGTGACAGATCCTTCAATTACATCTGAAAGAATTTGCGGGTGATCCAACAAATCATCTAAAAGATGATGATCACCTGTATTTGAGTGGGGCTCCTCCCTGAGTTGTAAAGAGGGAGAATCAGAAATTGATGGGAATAACATATCCACATCTAGAGATGGTGATGAAGTGTGTGGTGATTGATGTGTGTTAATTGTGAGAGAATGGGGCTGTGACTCCACATTTGTTGGAGTCACATCAAACTGAATTTGAGAAGGCATAGATACAGATGGATGTATCTGTGCAGTGTGTTCACTCTGTGTAGAAGATTGGGTTCTTGCTCTCTTTCTTCTAATAAAGGCTTTTGTTGGTGAGTGTTTGGCTTTAGTGTCCCTCCCTCGTTTGTTCTGTGTTCCTGGTTGGGAACTATTTTCAATAGTTACATCCTTTTGGGAGGATGCAGCTAGGGATATGTTAGTAACCCTTTCAACCACCACAGCTTTTTGAGAAACTGTGGCTTGGCTAGCTTGGGAAGCACTTATCTCTCCTTCCTTATCCTGGGGGTTTCTTTGATGTTCACCCCTCCCCTCACCACTCACACCCTGTTCACTCCCCTCAGGGTTAATGGTAGATGTTACAACTGTTGTCTTTTGAGAAACAACAGAGGTAGTTTTCTTTGTCTTTGATTTTGAAAGTTTAGTTTTGGTGACCTTGGTAGGAATCTGTTGGGGCATTGTCACAGATTCCATGGCCACACTAGAAGATAAAGAAATAGAGGGGTTGGAAGAAGTAGGAGTTGTAGAAGCAATTATCTCACTTACCTGAGGTGTATTCATGATTGGTAAATATACCAATGGCACACTGCTGTTGAGATCCATTCTCAATAATCTGCAAGAACTCTTTTCTCTTGTGCCCAACACTTGAGTTTATTATTCTCATTGGTTATGACCAAACCTTCAGCAACATGGTTAGCCAATAACATAAAGAATCTAGCATAATAGATGTTATTAGATCTATTAGCTTTGTTACCTAATCTAGTACCCAATTCTAGCATAACATAGTTGCTAAAATTAAAATACCTATCAGAAACAAGCATATAGAGCATATTAACAAGAGATGAAGTTATGGCATCAAAATTGCTAATTTTCCCAGAGAAAACCATGATAAAGGCATCCCCAAGAAAACTTCATTATTTCCTAAGGCCTTTTCTTTTAATACTCCCTAAACTAGCAGAGTTAAGAGAATAACCTATGGAATCTAACATGCTGGATACATCATTATCAGTGTGTGGTGTCATGGCATTGTTCTCAGGTAATTTAAAACATGCTAGTAAATCATCACAGTTAACACAGTGATTTTTACCTTTGAGGGTGAAGGAGATAGTCATATCTATTGAGTTGAACTCAACAGTTGTCCAAAGCTCCTCAACTACTTCACAGTAAATCGTTGGGGCTTCCAGCATTGCATAGCTAAGTTTACAGTTTTTGATGAAGTCCATCATTTTGTGATAATCGGAGTGGGCTTCATTCTTTTCTACCAAAGCTATGAAATTGTTCTTCTCATATATGAACCCAGATTGAGACATAATCTTTACTACTGGTGCCATTGTTGTGAGTAGAAATTGCAGAGAATAACTTGAAGGTTTTGCAGAGAGAAAATGGTAAAAGCTTTGAAATTTCAAGAAAGCGTAAAGTAAAAATGAAAAATCAGAGGTGCTTATATACTTTCTCAAATTAAAAAGCATAAATAAAAGATTAAACAATAAATATATGTAAGTGAATTTCAGCCGTTTAAGAATAAACTGTAAGTATTCTAAAAACTACCTTTAAAACAAATACATACAGCTGTATGTATGAGTATCAACGGTTAAGACAATAGAATCAACGGCTGTGAAACACCTGAATCGACTGATGTGATATTTCAACGGATAAAGTAAACTGTCATCCGTTGAAGAGCACTTCAGTTTTATCCGTTGACGGATAAAAAAAATTCCAGAAACGTATATGTCTTTCAACGGATAATGAACATCCGTTGACAGAACAATTTTGACTTTCAACGGATAGGGAATATCCGTTGATGGAATAATCTGTGTTAAAAATCAAATTTGTTCTAGCAGCTAATACATTTCAGGCTTCAATACAGATTGCAATAAGGACATGAATTTTAAGAGTTATTAAGCATACCTAGCTCACTTACCAATCTTGTGAATGTTGATTCATCAAGTGGCTTGGTAAATATGTCTGCAATTTGTTGTTCACTTGGAACAAAATGAAGTTCCACTGTACCTTTCATCACATGTTCCCTAATGAAGTGGTACTTGATATCAATGTGCTTGGTTCTTGAGTGCTGCACTGGATTTTCAGTAATGGCAATGGCACTTGTGTTGTCACAAAATATTAGAATTTTGTCAACAGTCATACCATAGTCAAATAACTGGTTCCTCATCCATAGTATTTGTGCACAGCAACTACCAGCTGCAATGTACTCAGCTTCAGCTGTTGATGTGGAAACAGAATTCTGCTTCTTGCTGAACCATGATACAAGCTTGTTCCCTAGAAATTGACAGGTGCCTGTTGTGCTTTTCCTGTCTATTTTGCAACCTGCATAATCTGCATCTGAGTAGCCAATTAGATCAAAACCAGACTCTCTAGGGTACCAAATTCCTAGATTTGGAGTCCCCTTGAGATATCTGAAAATTCTTTTAATAGCCACTAAGTGAGATTCTGTAGGGTCAGCTTGAAATCTAGCACAGAGACATGTAGAAAACATTATATCAGGTCTACTAGCAGTTAAATATAAAAGTGAGCCAACCATGCCTCTATAACTTGTAATATTCACAGACTTTTCAGCCTTGTTTAATTCAAGCTTAGTGGCAGTGGCCATGGGAGTTTTTGCAGGTGAACAATCCATTAAGTCAAACTTCTTTAAAAGATCATAAATATATTTAGTTTGACTAATGAAAATTCCACCACTAACTTGTTTAACTTGTAACCCAAGAAAGTAAGTTAGCTCTCCCATCATGCTCATTTCATATTTACTTTGCATTAATTTAGCAAACTTTTTACAAAGCTTATCATCTGTAGATCCAAATATAATATCATCTAAATAAATTTGTACAAGTATCTTAGAGCCATTAACATTTCTAAAGAAGAGAGTTTTGTCAACAGTACCTCTTGTGAAATGATTATCTAGAAGGAACTTTGACAAAGTCTCATACCAGGCTCTAGGTGCTTGCTTTAGTCCATAGAGTGCTTTCAACAGATAATACACATGGTCTGGAAAATTTTGATCTTCAAAACCTGGAGGTTGGCTTACATAAACTTCTTCCTCCAATTCCCCATTTAGAAATGCACTCTTGACATCCATCTGATAGACTTTGAAATTGGCATTAGCTGCATAGGCTAGAAAGATTCTGATGGCTTCAAGTCTTACAACTGGAGCAAATGTTTCATCAAAATCTATTCCCTCTTGTTGAGAATAACCTTTAGCAACCAATCTGGCTTTATTCCTTATGACAATGCCATTTTCATCCATCTTGTTTCTGAATACCCATTTTGTGTCAATGGAATTCTTGTTATTTGGCTTGGGTACCAGCTTCCAAACTTTGTTTCTCTCAAATTGGTTCAGCTCTTCCTGCATAGCTAATATCCAATCTGGATCCATTAAGGTTTCTTCCACTTTCTTAGGTTCCTCCTGAGATAGAAAACTACTATACAGACATTCATTTTGAGTAGCTCTTCTTGTTTGCACTTTAGATGATGCATCACCAATGATCAGTTCAAAGGGATGATTCTTGGTCCATTTCCTTTGAGGTGGAAGATGTGCTCTAGATGAGGTGGCCTCAGTATTGTCGTGATGTGAGACAGAGTGTTGATCAGTTGAAACTCCCCTTGAGTTGTTGGTCCTTTGCAGGGAACTTGGAGTTCTATCAACTGATGATGTAAATCGATTATCCGTTGATGAACTATGATCAACGGATGCTTCATTATGTACTTCAACGGATGATGCACTATGTCTTTCAACGGATACTGCATTGCTTCTTTCAACGGATGCAGAATTCTGACTTTCAACGGATGCAGTATTTTGTGCATTATCCAAGGGCATATCTTGAATCCCTTTTGAAGTGTCATCTCCATCAATCTCCTCTTCACTATCATCACAATATATCTCAATGTTGTCAAATTTGAGTCTTTCATGGTGTCCCTCATCTGTTAGTCCATCAATCTTTTTATCATCTAACACAACATGCACAGATTCCATAACAATGTTGGTTCTTAGATTGTAGACCCTATAAGATTTTCCAGCTGAGTAACCAACAAATATCCCTTCATCAGCCTTTGCATCAAACTTCCCTTTATGGTCAGATTGATTTCTCAGTATAAAGCATTTATATCCAAAGACATGAAGAAAGTTTAGAGTTGGTTTTCTTCTCTTGAACAACTGATAAGGAGTCATGCCTTTCGCTTGATTGATCAAAAAAATATTTTGAGTGTAGCAGGCACAATTAACAGCTTCAGCCCAGAAATATGTTGGTAACTTTGATTCTTCAAGCATTGTTCTGGCAGCCTCAATTAAAGATCTGTTCTTTCTTTCAACTACCCCATTTTGCTGAGGTGTTCTTGGAGCTGAGAACTCATGCATGATTCCATTTTCTTCACAGAACAGCCTCATTGTCAAATTCTTGAACTCAGTTCCATTGTCACTCCTGATATTCCTAACCTTCAAGTCAGGATGATTATTGACTTGCCTGATGTGATTGATAATGATTTCACTTGCTTCATCCTTTGATCCAAGAAAATAGACCCATGAAAACTTTGAGAAATCATCTACAATCACCAAGCAATATCTTTTTCTTGCAATTGTCAATACATTGACTGGTCCAAATAAATCCATATGTAGCAGCTGTAATGGTTCATCAATTGTTATTTCAAGCTTCTTTTTGAATGATGCTTTCCTTTGTTTGCCTTTCTGACAAGCATCACACAAACCATCCCTTGAGAATTCAACAAGAGGAATTCCTCTGACTAAGTCCTTTTTGACTAGATCATTCATTGTCTTGAAATTCAAATGGGATAGTTTCTTGTGCCATAGCCAACTTTCAACTGAACTTGCTTTGCTGAAGAGACAAGTAATAGATTCTGCATCTGTAGAGTTGAAGTCAGCTAAGTACACATTTCCTTTTCTAACTCCAGTTAGAACCACTTTGTTGTCTTTCTTACTGGTGACAACACAAGCTTCTGAATTGAAGGAAATTGTATTCCCTCTATCATATAGTTGACTGATGCTCAGTAAGTTGTGCTTGAGACCATCAACTAATGCAACTTCATCAATTATGACATTCCTTGTTGAAATCAAGCCATATCCCATAGTAATCCTTTGCTGTCATCTCCAAAGGTTATGCTAGGGCCAGCTCTCTCCTTAAACTCTGTGAGCAGGGAGAAATCTCCTGTCATGTGTCTTGAACAGCCACTGTCCAAGTACCATAGATTTCTTCTTTTTCCCTGCACACCATAAAATCAATCAAGTTGATTTTGGTACCCAAGTTTCCTTGGGTCCATTCTTGTTAGCCGTTCTCCTAGACTTCATTCCTCCTGCATCTTTAGAATTAGGTAACTTTGAGTCAACCTTGATCTTAGATGTAGTTGGTTGAGGTGTAGGGTTAGTCACAGAATCATTTAGCACATTTGGAATTTGATAAGGCATGGATTGTGCAAACATGTTATTCCACATAGACATATTGCATGGCATTTGAGGCATACCAAATGCAGCAAGATAAGGATTGTTAAAATATGGCATGTTTGCAAAATGTACATAAGGATTCTGTTGAGACATAACAGGCATAGCATGCAGAGGTGATGCAGACATATTAGGCATGGAAGAGGGTACAGGAATGGGAGTTTTCTTAATAGATTTACAATTAGCAGATAGATGATTAACACTACTACAATGCACACAGCTTTTTCTAGGAGCATACTTATCAGGTGTGTAATTGTTATGTTTGTTAACCCCTACCTTCCCATTTCTATTAGATTTCCTTTTAGTTTCCTTTTTATCCTCAACCACTTTGAGCCTATTCTTTAACTGTTCTAAGGTCATGTGCCCTATATTCACCTTACTGACATCTTTGGATGTGCTTGCTTCTCCTTTGACAAAGTTCTTGGAAGTTGAACCAAACTTTTTGTTGAGTTTCTTTAGATTTTCACTTTTAGAAACATCTGCCTGTTTTAATTGAGGAACCTTCAACGGATACTCCTTTTCTTCTTTCAACGGATAATTTTCATCATCCGTTGATTCCACATCCGTTGACAGCCCATCAATTAATTCCAGTTTCTTTTTGTTTTTATCCCAGGCAGTCTCACAGAATGATTCAATTCCTTGGACCTTGGCAATTTGAGCACTAACATCCCTAGATGTCTTCCAGACTTTAATCACCTCTTGCTCTCTCTCTAATTGATTAGAAAGTATTTCTACTTTCTTAACAGATTCAGCTAGTTCATTTTCAACAGATATACAATGTAGCTTAGTTTTCTCTAGGTCAATCAACTTATCTTCTAACACAACATTTCTATCACTTAAAAACAAATTGTTCTCTTTAATCCTACTATTTTCTTTAGCAAGAGATTTAAGAGACACACGCAAATGATACAGTTCAGTAGACATGTCATTAAAAGCATCATTGCACTCTTCTTTAGTAAGCTGTGTTAAATCAGTAGTGATTACCTGGTTGCTTGATGAACTAACTTCATTTTCCTCAGAATCAGCCATGAGAGCCAAGTTGACATATTCCATATCTTCATCCTCTTCTTCTCCATCAGCTGCCCAGTCTTTTTCTTGAGTAATGAAAGCCCTCTCCTTTTGCTTGAGCAGATCAAAATATTTCTTTTTGTAATCTACTTGGTCAAATTTCTTCTTTTCAGAAGTTGGCTTTCTGCACTCACTTGCAAAGTGTCCACTTGTACCACAATTGTAACACTTGAACTTGGATTTATCCACCATGTTCTTATGAGGTTTAGTGGCTCTAGTGTTTTTCCTAAATTTCATCTTTGCAAATCTCCTGGACAGAAATGCAAGATGCTCATCAATACCATCAGAGTCATCTTGGCTGGAGTTGTCTTCATTCTCAGCAACTTGCTCCTTACCCTTGCTTGATTCTGATTTGCTTGTGCCATCTTTGGAGTTTGATGTAGATCTCACAGTTTCTTGTCTGTATTCTTTCTCATTTTCAGCTACCAAGGCAACTGAACCTCCTTTCTTTCTTCCCTTCTCCAATACCTCATCCTGTTCCAGCTCTAGTTCATAAGTCTTCAAGATTCCATATAATCTTTCAAGAGTGAAGTCCTTATAATCTTGAGAGTTTCTCAAGGAGACAGTCATGGGTTTCCATTCCTTTGGCAAGGATCTTAAAAATTTAAGATTTGAATCCTTCACCTGGTACACTCTACCATACAGCTTCAGTCCATTCAACAGCTTTTGGAATCTATTGAATGTGTCATTTAAAGATTCATTTTCTTCAAAATGAAAATACTCATACTGTTGAATGAGAAGCTGCATTTTGTTTTCTTTTACTTGTTCTGTACCTTCACACAGTAGCTGAACTGTGTCCCAAACCTCTTTGGCAGTTGTGCAATTTATCACATTATCAAACATATCCTTGTCAAGACCATTAAACAAAATGTTCATAGCCTTCTTATCCTTGTGGACTTCTTCTGTGTCTTCCATTGTCCATTCTGCTCTAGGTTTTGGAATGGATTGACCAACAGCAATTGTGGCCGTAGCAACTGTGGCTACTTTGTGGGGAATGTGAGGACCATTCTCAATGCAGCTTACATAACCTTCATCTTGGGAGAGTAGATGAAGGTGCATTTTCACCTTCCAATGGTGATAACTGTCTTTGTCAAGAACTGGGATTTTTACTCCAATATCCTTCTTACTCATCCTTGTTAGTTTCCAAGATCTTTAAACTCTTTGTGTGTCAAGAGCTTGCTCTGATACCAATTGTTATTCCTAGTGGACTAACAATGAGATTTACAGAAGGGGGGTTGAATGTAAATCTCAAAACTTTTTCTAGTTTTGAGCAGTTTCAAAGACTATGTATTTAAGACAAACAAGTGTATGAATTGCTTTAAGCTAATACAGACAGATATATATTCAAACACTAATGTAAAGAACACAACAGACCTTAAAAACTTTTCTGGTGGATTGTTGTTCCACCAGAGATGGTAATTCAGAAAATCTGTGATTTAAGAAGTTGATCACAGGTGCGTCCTAGTACAAACTAGATAATTTTTCTCTCAAGATTTTTCTAAACAGCTCTGGAAAAATTCTTATCTAATTACTAGCTGCTACTTGGTTTATATATTACCAAGTTTACAAGTGAAGACAAAGATAAAAAGTACAATAATAAAATAAGTTCTCCACTTGTTTCTTCTCCATTTTACTCCAGTGTATTGTTGACTATTGCCTCTTTATACTAGAGTAGAACGGCTGCTTTTTCTGATGTTCCTGAAATAGGCTACCACATCTCAGTTGTCTCTGTCAACCCATGTGCCTCTGTTTGTAGGTACAACTACCACTTGTCAACTGCTATTTAACAGAACATCCGTTGAAGCCTTCATCCGTTGATGTGTTAGTAGTTGAAGCTCTATCCGTTGATGCACTCATCCGTTGAAGGATGTTATCCGTTGAAGCTTTAGAGACATCCGTTGAAGCTTTGTTTCTCATCCGTTGAAGGTCTTTAAGTTATCCGTTGACACCATTTCATTTATACAAAATTACAAGGCATGAAATATTTACAATTGGCCTTCCTATCTGCATATCCTCTAGTAGTCAACATGACTTATAATTTCCCTCAACATTTAAGAATTATATCTCAAATTCAAAGACTGAAATGTGCTACAACACTAGACTTATTTCTAAGTAAAGCTACACCATCAACGGATAGCCAAAATGGTCTTATCCGTTGAGGCTACAAACACTAGATTTCTACTTAAGTGTTTTGTTAAACATATCATCAAACTAATGCACATATATTCCTAACACTAGTCTCCTGTCATTCTCCTCTATTTGAAGTTGAAGTTGTCTGTAGAATTCAGCTTCATCTTCTTTATTGATGTCCAACTTAGATTGCATATCCTTGAGAGTTTCATTACTGGCAATCTTGAGCTGATCTTCAATTCTGAAAAATCTTCTGACTCCTTTGTTGTCTCTGAACTCCATCAACCAATGAGGTGATTTGTGAATTGTAATTCCTCTTTCTTGAATGAGTAAAGTTCTAGGCAAAGCATTGGGCTCCCTCCAAGTTTTCCTTATGTTGGCAATCTTGTTGAGAATCTCAGTCTTGGCAGTCCTGGTAAAGCCAGAATCTCTTTGTATGGCTGAGTAGACTCTAATCAAGGTAGAGTAGCCTTCATTCAGAATTCTGTAAAGAGGCCAGGTTCTTTCCCTATCTCCTTTGTATTTGAACACTAGTCTTTCTGGTAGCTGTCTGTAGGCAGCTATTCCCCTTACTTCCTCCAGCTCATCCAGATAGAGTTCAATGTCTGAAAATTCTTTTATGTCACAGAGGTGAACATAATCATCTTTAGAGGCTTGAGGTTTAGGCTTAGGCTTCTGTGTGAATTTGATTGAAGCTCTAGAGGGTGTTGATTTGATTCTTCTTTTTTGCTTCTTTGATGGTGGAGAAGAGGTTAGGAAGGTGGGCAATTTGATGGTATCCCAATCAATTGGTTCCTCCTTGGGAATGATTGTTTCACCATGAATGTTCATGAAGGGGTCAGGCACAATGGGTTCAGGAATAGAGGGTAGTGGTTTGGATATTGATTGGGTTTCTTCAGTCTTATCTACCATTTTTCTCTTTGTATTGACCTTCTTTCTGTTCCCTTTCTGCCATTCTTCTCTTCCCTTACTTCTTTCCTCCATCTCAGTACCAACCATGTCCCCCATAGCTTCATCTTCACTTTTGTCTTCAATTTCTTTCTGTTCTTCAGCCTGACTTGACTTTAGCTGTTTGTCAAGCTTTGCTTGTGCTCTTTTGTCAGCCTTTAGCTGTTTGGCTTCTTCCTTCAACCTTCTGGTTTCTTCCCTCTTGGCTATTGAGAATTTGGGATGTCCTTGCATCACACATATGCTATTTCCTTCTCTGAAGATAATAGCCATGTTTCTCCTTACAGCCACATCCATGGTCTCTTTGAGATATGAGATACTTCTACCCAAAAGCTTGTCCTCATCAGCCTTTGGAAGAGGAAAATACACTTCTTTCAGAGGATTCTTTGTAGAGTCCTTATTGGATCTGTTGTTGGGCTTGAGGACCATAGGTTTCAAATCCATGAAAGAAGTCTCTCCAACCTTATTCCTCCCTACTGGCTTGAGTTTCATAATAATTGATTCCACTTTTGTGCTGTGCTTCACAGATTGTGATTGAGAAGTTGTAGAATCAAATATTTGTTGCATCTTTTCATCAATCTTCTTCCTTTGCTCTTTGACTTGCAATTCAGCTGCTGCTATCTGGATTAGATCAATTCCATCAAGCTTTCCTTTGATTTGAATAATTGGAGAAGTGGTGATGACAGGAACTAGCACTTGAGAAATTTGAACTGTTGTTGATGGCTCTCCTTCCCCTTTCCCTTTATTCTCCCCCTTTTTGTTATCATCAAGGGTAGGAGTCAAGCCTTGTGCATTGGCCAGCTGCATGAGTAGATTTGTTAGTTTGTTGATTCTGAAGAATGGTGACCATAGAATCTTCAATGATTTGAACCTTGTTTTCCAATCTGGCCAGTCTCTTGTCAGCATCAGATTCTTTCCTCAGTCTCCCCAACAAATCTTGCATAGTACCATAAGGTATGACTGAATCCAACTTCTCAGCATTGTAGGATTTCAGATCAGCAATGTCTTGTTTGAGCTCATCCACACTTAGATTTTGTTGGAAATGCTGCAACTGCAAGAGATGTAGAGATTCCAGATGAGCTTGAAGAATTGCCTTGGTACCAGCATCTGTAGTCTCCTGAAGGGCCTGCTGAATTGTCATGACTTGTCTAATCAAAGTGACACTAAACTGTAATATCCGGGATATAACGTGTAATTATTTTTACTATTAAATAATTAATATGTGTGTTCATTATCTATTCTGTGAGTTAATTGTTAAGTGATATATGTACTTGAATATTCAAAAATAATATTAATTGAGTATTTTAATTTTTATATGTCCAAAATAAAATATAGATAATTGTCATATCTTCCTAATTATTTTTATGTTGATTTATAGATTTATAAGAATCATATGAAATTTTTAAAATCTTTTTCCGGGTAATTAAAATTTATTTTATAAAAACGGGAACCAACCGACGTCAATCATTTTTACGTTTTTGGAACCCGAAACTCTTCCGAGAACTCCTTCCTAACCTAATTGTAATATTCCGAGCATTTTCCATGTTTCGACTTTTTCGATCCGGCATACGGTTTGTCCTGCGCGGGTCCCGGCACAACATTTTCGATACAATATTCGTTTCAGTAAATTAATAAAACCCGTATTTTCGATAAACAGGAGCTTTTTATTAAACTATCCCATTTATCACTTCGTAGTACGTGTAACTGGGTGCTGAGACCAAGACCGCAGTACAAGTTGTACTGATTTGGATAATTATCCCGAAAACCGATACCGTTTGGATAAGTTTTTATAAATAAACGTACCATTTTATATCCGGAATGATCCAACGGGATACTAATTTTCCGTAATTATAAATAGCCTTTTACCGTATTTTATTTCATATCAAAATCATTTGCAGACAGATAAATATATAATTTTACAGAGAAAAATCATATATTCATAAACCTTTCTGAGAATCAAACCACAAATTCAAGGCGTTAGTGAAATCCGTTTGAAAAGTTGGAGTAACCAATTTGAAGGTCTCAAGGAGTACTATCAGATTCTAAGCTTTGTTTCACTGCAGAATCAAAGGTTGAATTTCTAAAAAATTATTTATTTTCGAATTTATTTTATTAAAAATATGAATTTTTGTTCGGATGATTGTTTGTATGATTTGATGATTGCATGTTGTAGAGCTTGTTTTCCTGATGATTTTCATATGTCATACGTCTGATTTGGAGTTCAATAACATGTTCAAATTTGAGTTTGATTTTCGAATTTTAAAATTAGGGTTTATAACCCGTATGAATGTTCTTAATTGAAATTTGGGGGTTTCTTATTATGTGATAGATTGATGTTGTGATATAGTGGGTTGTGTTCTCTGTGAAATTAGCAATCCAGTCGTATAAGTTTCATGAACCAACGAGGTCTGTAGAGAAGGGAGTTGTGTTTTGAAGTTTTCCGATGTTCGCCGGAAACTGGAAAATTTCACGGCCAACTCAGGGATTGTTAGGTTGTTTTGATTGCATGGTTGTGTTCCTGGTGTTATGTAGATGTGATCTGGAGGTGTTGGTGGGGTGAGGACGCCGGGAACGTGTTCTCCGGCCACATCTGTATTTTCCGGCGATCCCCTGTAAAAATTGCAGTTTGGTCCCTGAAGTTTTGGGGACGATGCAGTTTGGTCCCTGTAATTTCCAGACTTTGCAAAAATAGGATTCCTGTTTTAAAAATGTTTAAAAATTATATTTCTCATTTATTTTTATTATAAAAATTCGTTTTTAATTTCTGAAAATTCTAATAATTATTATTTTAATTCCAAAAATTATTTTTAATTCACAAATAAATCTAAATTAATTAGTTAATTAATTTCAGTTAATTTTTAATTGATTAATTAGTCAATTAATTCGAAAATTAATTGATTAATTGATTTAATTAATTATTAATTGATTTTTAATTAATTATTTAATTAGATTTAAATATTTAAAAATGATTTAAAAATTTAGAAAAATAGTTTCGAGCTTTAAAATATTATTCTAAATTATTTTCAAGGCTCGATAATTATTCTAAAATTGTTTCAGAGCCAAAATTGGCCAACCGAACCCTGTTTATTAACCCGAAATTGATCCAGCGACTCGTTTTAATTCCGAAAAATGTTTTAAAAATCACTTTAAATACCAGAAAGCCTATTTATGACCCGAGACTTCTTTATAAATGATATACCATTGATTACGTGATGTATTATGTGTTATACGTGACTTGTTGTTTGACTATCGGTCTATATATTCGATATTTACTTGGTTATTGCATAGATTTCAATCCGTTAATCGGATTTGGGTAAAACGAAAGGTAGATAGAAGTGTGTGTTGAATAGAATCTTGTGAGTTGATGATTGATAGATGCTTATGATATGTGAGCAGAAAAGGCAAGACGTAGAAAAGGAAAACAGATAGTTGAAGAGTAAGACGGTTGTGATTGGAAGTGAGTGCAGAGTAGTAAGCTAATATCAGGCAAGTGTTCTGAACTTTCTCGAGATATTATAATTCTTGATAGTCTTGTTGACATTGCAAGTGTTTTGAAGCACAGAAACATAAACCCTGATTTCAATTATTGTTCTTGAGCCATGAACCATATTCTTTCTAAGCCATTGAGTAAACCCAAACTCGAACCTCAAGTATACAATACTATTTCATAAATACATGCAAACAAAATCCCAAACACGAAACTGAATTACTTGTACATTCAACCATTGTATCATATGCTTTGAGAGCCCAAATCTTTGAAACCCTGAAATATTGATTCTTTTGTTATCCAATTCTTTTATTACCCAGCATTCAAGCTTTTAAACTACTTTATTGATCCTTACAAAGATTGAAACCCTTTCATTGTTAAACACTCATTGTTGTTAATGATTCTGGTTATTGTTTATTATTGCATATTCTGTTATTATGTTAGAATTGGATTGTTTTTATAAAATTGTGGACCAGATTCGTGGTCAGACCATATAATGGTCAAGTTAGGCCAATGTGTGCCTTGGATCCAGTAGTTAGAGCAATGTTGTGTGCCTTGCTCGGGGTTAGTGCGTGACTGATCAGCAGCCTAACCTTGGTTTTTAAATTAAAAGTATAATATCCAATTCTAAATCATAATCAAATGTTCACTTGATATCATACTCATAGTCACCTGATGATCATTATTCTCAGTTTTGTCATTGTGACTTGCTGAGCTAGTTAGCTCATTTGTGCGATGTTGTTTATATTCTTTCCAGTTAAAAAGGAACCAGTTGGTAGCGAGGATCCCCAGTCCAGCGCGAGAGCTAGGGGTTCAGGTTGAGGAAGCTGAGCTAGTAGGCTTCTTTTGGGATAATTTAAGTTTGTAAAAGTTTGTAATAATGTTTAATACTCAGTGTGAGTTTGAAATAGTTGGGATTTGAACGGTTTGTAATATATTAGTGTGTTGGCTTGTGTGCATACTTTAACCTGTTGCGGTCCGTGGTGGTTGATAAGTAGGGTCACTGCATATATTATTATTATCTTTATTATTGTTATAAGCAGGTTATAATTAAGGTGTGTGTGTGGACCCCAAACTTCTGACCCGGTTTTGGAGGGCGCCACATAAACTCTCTTGGTGTTGAGGCTTTAGCCCATGCCCATTCAGGAATATTAGGAACAGAACTTGGGCCTGCTACTCCCCCTAAGTTCATTCTCTCATCCAAAGAATTAGAGTCATCATCATTAGAATTCACTCCAAATTCTTCAGATGGCTCACCAGCTTGAGAAGGCAGCCTGTTAACAGCAGCTTTGTCTCTGAGAAGAGATTCTGAACTGTGTACAATGTGTAATGTCTGTTCTGCCTCCACATTGCTCTGAGCAGCTAATAATTGATAGGCTGAAACAGGATGAGTAAAAGTGTCAGCATCCAAGGAAATGTTATCAATTGCAGCTTTGAAATGTTGCTGAAATTGTCTTTCCTTTTCTGCATCATCCACTTTCATTGACTCACTAGCAATGGCTGGATCCACCCTTATAGCTTCTGTACCTGCCTTTCTCTCTTTTTCTCTATTTTCTTGCATCAGGTGCTCCCCCTGGCTCACACACACCCTCACACCCTCGCCCTCACCTTCTAAGGTGGCACTCCCCTCACTCACTTTTGCCATGCTGGAAGAAATAGCATGCATAAGGTGACTCTCAACCTCTCCTTTTGCCTGGGAGCAACCCAGCCTCTCACTCAAAAGATCACTCCCTTCCCTCAAACCTAAAAGTGATTGTACCGTAGCCATGTCCTCTACAGTTGGTATTGTTTCTGTTATGTGTGTAGAGACCATCAACGGATAGGGAGTATCCGTTGAAGTGGAAACTGATGGTATCAACGGATAACTGCTGTTAAGCTTATCCGTTGAAGAACAACCACTTGTCAACGGATGAGAGATATCCGTTGAAGAAGGAAAAGATGTAGATATAGAAAGTGACATAATTGTTGAATCTGTGGGAATTGATTTTAAGTGAGGTAACACAGATTCTTCAACTACATCTGAAAGAATTGGCTGATGATCCAACAAATCATCTAAAAGATGATGATCATCAGGTTTTGAGTGGGGCTCCTCCCTGAGTTTTAATGAGGGAGAATCAGGAATTGATGTGAATATCATATCCATATCCAGAGAGGGTGATGGAGAGTTTGATGATTGGTGTGTTTCTATTATGAGAGAATGGGGCTGTGATTCCATATTTGCTGGAATCACATCAAGCTGAATTTGTGAAGGCTCAGATACAGGTGGATGTATCTGTGCTGTGTGTGTCCCTTGTGTGGAAACTAGGGTCTTGGCATTCTTCTTCCTTGAAAAAGCTTTAATTGGTGAATTTCTGGCTTCAGTGTCCCTCCCTCTTTTGTTCTGTGTCCCTGGTTGGGGACTATTTTCAATAGTTACATCCTTTTGGGAGGATGCAACTAGGGATGTGTTGGACTCCTTTTGAACCACCACAGTCTTTTGAGAGACTGTGGCTTGGCTGGCTTGGGTACCACTCACCTCTCCCACCTTATCCTGGGGGGTTTCTTGATGTTCACCCCTCCCATCACCACTCACACCCTGTTCACTCCCTTCAGGGTTTATGGTAGTTGTTACAACTGTTGTCTTGTGAGAAACAACAGAGGTAGGTTTCTTCGACTTGAGTTTTTAAACTTTGGTTTTGGTGGCTTTGACAGGAACCTATTTGGACAAAGACACAGATTCCATGGCCACACTAGAGGGCAAAGAAACAATGGGGTTGGAAATAGTAGGAGTTATAGAAGTGTTTACCTCACTTACCTGTGGTGCATTCATGATTGGCAAGTATACCAATGGCACCTGGCTGTTGAGGTTCATTCTCAAAAGGTCTGCAAGGACCCTTTTCTCTTGTGCCCAACATTTAAGTTTATTATTCTCATTTGATATAACCAAACCTTCAGCAACGTGGTTAGCCAATAACATAAAGAATCTAGCATAGTAGATGTTATGTGGTCTATTAGCTTTGTTACCTAATCTGGATCCTAATTCTAGCATAACACAATTGCTAAAATTAAAGTACCTATCAGAAACTAGCATATAGAGCATATTAACAAGAGATGAAGTTATGGCATCAAAATTGCTAATCTTCCCAGAGAAAACTTTAATGAACGCATCTCCAAGAAAACTCCATTCTTTCCTGAGGCCTTTCCTTCTAATACTACCTAAACTAGCAGAATCAAAAGCATAGCATATGGAATCTAACATAGCAGATACATCTTTATCAGTGTGTGGTGTCATGGCATTATTCTCAGGCAACTTAAAGCAAGATTGTATATCATCACAGTTAATGCAATAGTCCTTACCTTTGAGAGAGAAGACAATAGTCATATCTATGGAGTTGAACTCTGCAGTTGTCCAAATCTCCTTAATCACCTCACAGTAGATGGTTGGGGCTTCCAGCATTGCATAGCTTAGTTTGCAGTTTTTGATGAAGTCCATCATCTTGTGATAATCAGAATGGGCTTCATTCTTTTCAACCAAGGCTACAAAATTATTCTTTTCATAAACAAATCCTGTTTGAGACATAATTTTGACTACTGGTGCCATTGTTGTGAGTAGAGGGTGCAGAGAAAAACTTGAGAATTTTTGGGAGAGAAGGAGAATAAGAATTGCAAGAAAGCGTAAAGTGAAAATAAGAGTTCAATTGGGCTTTTATACTTTCTTGAATTAAAACGTAAATAAAATGATTAAATGATACTTTTAAGTAAGTTACAACCGTTCAAGAATAAATAAAACTGTAGAAATTCTGAAAACTACCTTAAATACAAAAACATACAACACTGTATATCTGTATCAACGGTTGAGTAAAAGAATCAACGGTTGTGACTCACTTATAGTAACTGATGTGATACTTCAACGGATAAGGTAAATAGTTATCCGTTGATGATCAACACGATTTTATCCGTTGAAGGATAAAATTACCAGAAATGTATTTGTCTTTCAACGGATAATGAACATCCGTTGATAGAACAATTTTGGCTTTCAACGGATAGGGAATATCCGTTGATAGGATAAGTCTTACTTAAAGCCAACTTTGTTCTTGCAGCAAATTCATTTCAGGCTTCAAGGCAGATTATATAGATGACATAAATTATGAATAATTAAGCATACCCAGCTCACTTACTAATCTTGTGAATGTTGATTCATCAAGTGGTTTGGTAAATATGTCTGCAATCTGCTTTTCACTTGGAACAAAATGAAGTTCCACTGTACCTTTCATCACATGTTCCCTAATGAAGTGGTACTTGATATCAATGTGCTTGGTTCTTGAGTGCTGCACTGGATTTTCAGTAATGGCAATGGCACCTGTGTTGTCACAGAATATTGGAATTTTCTCCACAGTCAAACTATAGTCAAATAGTTGATTCCTCATCCATAGTATCTGTGCACAGCAACTACCAGCAGCAATGTACTCAGCTTCAGCTGTTGATGTAGAAACAGAGTTTTGCTTCTTGCTGAACCATGACACAAGCTTGTTCCCTAGAAATTGACAGGTGCCGGTTGTGCTTTTCCTGTCTATTTTGCAGCCTGCATAATCTGCATCTGAGTAGCCAATTAGATCAAAACCAGACTCTCTAGGGTACCAAATTCCTAGATTTGGAGTCCCTTTGAGATATCTGAAAACTCTTTTAATAGCCACTAAGTGAGATTTTTTAGGGTCAGCCTGAAATCTAGCACAGAGACATGTAGAAAACATTATATCAGGTCTACTAGCAGTTAAATATAAAAGGGAGCCAACCATGCCTCTATAATTTGAAATATCCACAGACTTTTCAGTCTTGTTTAATTCAAGCTTAGTGGCAGTGGCCATGGGAGTTTTTGCAGGTGAACAATCCATTAAGTCAAACTTCTTTAAAAGATCATAAATATATTTAGTTTGACTAATGAAAATTCCACCACTAACTTGTTTAACTTGTAAACCAAGAAAGTAAGTTAGCTCTCCCATCATGCTCATTTCATATTTACTTTGCATTAATTTAGCAAACTTTTTACAAAGCTTATCATCTGTAGATCCAAATATAATATCATCTACATAAATTTGAACAAGTATTTTAGAGCCATTAACATTTCTAAAGAAGAGAGTTTTGTCAACAGTACCTCTTGTGAAGTGATTATCTAGAAGGAATTTTGACAAAGTCTCATACCAGGCTCTAGGTGCTTGCTTTAGTCCATAGAGTGCTTTCAACAGATAATACACATAGTCTGGAAAATTTGGATCTTCAAATCCTGGAGGTTGGCTTACATCAACTTCTTCCTCTAATTCCCCATTTAGAAATGCACTCTTGACATCCATTTGATAGACTTTGAAATTGGAATTAGCTGCATAGGCTAGAAAGATTCTGATGGCTTCAAGTCTGGAGACTGGAGCAAATGTTTCATCAAAATCTATTCCCTCTTGTTGAGAATAACCTTTAGCAACCAATCTGGCTTTATTCCTTATGACAATGCCATTTTCATCCATCTTGTTTCTGAATACCCATTTTGTGTCAATAGAACACTTGTTCTTTGGCTTGGGTACCAGCTTTTATACTTTTTTTCTCTCAAATTGGTTTAGCTCCTCTTGCATTGCTAAAATCCAACCTGGGTCCAAAAGAGCTTTTTCTACTCTCTTAGGTTCCTCTTGTGATAGAAAGCTACTGTACAGACATTCATCTTGAGTAGCCCTTCTAGTTTGCACTTTAGATGTAGTATCACCAATGATCAGTTCAAAAGGGTGATTCTTGGTCCATTTCCTTTGAGATGGTAGATTAGCTCTAGATGAGGTTGCCTCAGTATTGTCATGATGTGAGGTAGAATGTTGATTGGTTGACACTCCCCCTAAGTTGCTGATCCTTTGAGAAGAATTGGGAGTTCTATCAACTGATGAAGTGAATTGATTATCCGTTGACAGACTGTGATCAACGGATGCTTCATTACGAACTTCAACGGATGATGCACTTTGTCTTTCAACGGATGCTGCATTGCTTCTTTCAACGGAAGCTGAGCTATGACTTTCAACAGATGCAGCATTCTGTGCATTATCCAAAGGCAGATTTTGAATCCCTCTTGAGATGCCTTCTTCATCATTCTCATCTTCACCATCATCACAATTTATCTCAATATTGTCAAATTTGAGTCCTTCATGATGTCCTTCATCTGTTAGTCCATCAATCTTTTTATCATCAAACACAATATGTACAGATTCAATGATAATGTTGGTTCTTAGATTGTAGACCCTATATGATTTTCCAGCAGAATAACCAACAAATATTCCTTCATCAGCCTTTGCATCAAACTTCCCTTTGTGATCAGATTGATTCCTTAAGATGTAGCATTTGCAACCAAAGACATGTAGAAAGTTTAAAGTTGGTTTTCTTCTCTTGAATAATTGATAGGGAGTCATGCATTTTGCCTGATTGATTAGAGAAATATTCTGAGTGTAACATGCACAGTTAACAGCCTCAGCCCAAAAATAAGTTGGGAGTTTTGACTCTTCAAGCATTGTCCTTGCAGCTTCAATTAGTGATATGTTCTTCCTTTCCACCACACCATTTTGTTGTGGAGTTCTTGGAGCTGAGAACTCATGCATGATCCCACTTTCTTCACAGAACAACTTCATGGTTGAATTCTTGAACTCAGTTCCATTGTCACTCCTAATATTCCTTACTTTGAAATCAGGATGATTGTTGACTTGCTTGATATGATTGATGATGATTTCACTAGCTTCATCCCTTGATCCAAGAAAATAAACCCATGAAAACTTTGAGAAATCATCTACAATCACTAGGCAGTATCTTTTCCTTGAAATTGACAATACATTGACTGGTCCAAAAAGATCCATGTGTAGAAGTTGTAGTGGTTCATCAATTGCAGATTCAAGCTTCTTACTGAATGATACTTTCTTTTGCTTTCCTTTCTGACAAGCATCACACAGTCCATCCCTTGTGAATTCCACTAGAGGCATTCCTCTAACTAAGTCCTTTTTCACTAGATTATTCATTGTCTTGAAATTCAAATGGGGCAGCTTCTTGTGTCATAGACAACTTTCAACTGGACTTGCTTTACTGAGAAGACAAGTAATGGATTCTGCATCTGTAGAGTTGAAATCAGCTAAGTACACATTCCCTTTTCTAACTCCAGTTAGAACCACTTTATTGTCCTTCTTACTTGTGACAATACAGGCTTCAGAATTGAAGGAAACAGTATTCCCTCTGTCACATAGTTGACTGATGCTCAATAAATTATGTTTGAGACCATCAACCAATGCAACTTCATCAATGATGACATTTTCTTTTAAAATCAAGCCATATCCCATAGTGAATCCTTTGCTGTCATCTCCAAAGGTTATGCTAGGGCCAGCTCTCTCCTTAAACTCTGTGAGCAGGGTGAAATCTCCTGTCATGTGTCTTGAACAACCACTGTCCAAGTACCATAGATTCCTTCTTTGTCCCTGCACACAATAAAATCAATCAAGTTGATTTTGGTACCCAAGTTTCCTTGGGTCCAGCCTTGTTAGTCTTTTTCTTAGACTTTATTCCTCCTACATCTTTTGACTTAGGTAACTTTGGGTCAACCTTGGTCTCAGATGTGGTTGGTTGAAGTGTAGGGTTAGTCACAGAATCATTTAACACATTTGATTGAATCGGATAAGGCATAGGTTGTGCAAACATGTTATTCCACATAGGCATATTGTATGGCATTTGAGGCATACTAAATGCAGTAAAGTAAGGATTATTAATATATGGCATGTTTGTAAAATGTGCATGGGGATTCTGGTGAGACATAACAGGCATAGCATGCAGAGGTGACATAGACATGTTAGGCATTGAGGGATTTGAAGGCATGGGAGCATTTTTAACAGATTTGCAATTATCAGATAGGTGATTAACGCTTTTACAATGCACACAGCTTTTTCTAGGAGCATACCTATCAGGTGTGTAATTGTTATGTTTATTAATCCCTACCTTCCCATTTCTTTTAGATTTTCTTTTAGTTTTCTTCTTATCCTCAACCAACTTAAGCCTATCCTTCAACTGATCTAAAGTCATGTGTCATATATTCACCTTACTGACATCTCTGGATGTGCTAGCTCCTTCTTTGACAAAGTTCTTGAGAGTTGAATTATTCTTTTTATTGAGGTTTTTATTTTTAAAGGAACTTGCCTGTTTTAATTGATGAGCCTTCAACGGATGCTCCTTTTCTTCCTTCAACGGATAACTTTCATCATCCGTTGATTCCACATCCGTTGACAATCCATTAATTAATTCTAACTCCTTTTTGTTTTTCTTCCAGGCATCCTCACAGAATGATTCAATTCCCTGAACCTTTGCAATATGAACACTAACATCCCTAGATGTTTTCCAGGCCTTGATTACCTCTTGCTCACTTTCTAACTGTTTAGAAAGAATTTCTACTTTCTTAACAGCTTCTGCTAGTTCACTCTCAACAGTCAAGCATTTAAGTTTTATCTTTTCAAGCTCAATTACCTGATCCTCTAACACAACATTCCTATCATTTAAAAACACATTATTCTCCTTGATCCTAGTATTTTCTTTTGCTAGTGATTTAAGGGAAACACGCAAATAATATAATTTATTGGACATATCATTTATGGCTTCATTGCATTCATGTTTAGAAAGCTGAGAGAGATCAGTAGTAATTACCTGGTTGCTTGATGAACTAGTTTCATTTTCATCAGAATTAGCCATCAGGGCTAGGTTGACATATTCCATATCATCATCTTCATTGACCACATCTGCTGCCCAATCATCTTGAGTGAGAAAAGCTCTTTCCTTTTGTTTGAGTAAATCAAAATACTTCTTTTTGTAATCAACTTGCTCAAATTTCTTTTTATCAGAAGTTGGCTTTCTACACTCACTTGCAAAGTGTCCACTAATGCCACAGTTGTAACATTTGAACTTTGATTTGTCCATCATGTTTTTGTTTGGCTTAGTGAACTTTGTATTTTTTCTGAACTTCATCTTTGCAAACCTCCTGGACAGAAAAGCCAGATGTTCATCAATATCATCAGAGTCATCCTGACTGGAATTGTCTTCATCCTCAGCTACTTGCTCTTTACCCTTGCTTGATTCTGATTTGCTTGTGCCAATTTTGAGACTTGGCATTGTCTTCTCCTCATTCATGGCTTCCATCTTCTCACTGTCAGCTACAAGAGCAACTGTTCCTCCTTTTTTCTTTCCCTTTTCCAACAGCTCATCCTGCTCCATTTCAAGTTCATAAGTCTTCAGAATTCCATATAATCTTTCAAGTGTGAAGTTCTTATAATCTTGAGAATTTCTTAAAGAGACAGTCATGGGCTTCCATTCCTTTGGCAGAGACCTAAGAAATTTTAAGTTGGAATCCTTGACTTGGTACACTCTACCATACAGCTTCAATCCATTTAACAGTTTCTAAAATCTGTTGAAGGTATCATTTAATGATTCACCTTCTTCAAAGTGAAAATATTCATACTGTTGAATAAGAAGCTGCATCTTGTTCTCTCTGACCTGCTCAGTACCTTCACAGATGATTTATACAGTATCCCAAACTTTCTTTGCAGTTTGGCTATTGATGACATTGTCAAACATATCTTGATCTAAGCCATTAAACAAAATGTTCATGTCTCTCTTGTCCTTGCGGATTTCTTCCATGTCTTCAATAGTCCATTCTGCTTTTGGCTTGGGAATGGACTGTCCAACAGCAACTGTTGCAGTAGCAGCTGTGGCTACTTTGTGAGGGATGTGAGGACCATTTTCAATACAGTTGATGTAGCTTTCATCTTGAGAAAGAAGATGTAAATGCATCTTCACTTTCCAGTGATGATAATTATCTTTTTCCAGGACTGGGATCTTTATACCAATATCCTTCCTACTCATGATGGTAGCAGGAGGATTCTTCTGTGCACTCATGATGTTAACAAAATAGATCTTTAAACTCTTTGTATGTTAAGAGCTTGCTCTGATACCAATTGTTATTCCCAGTGGACTAACAATGAGATTTACAGAAGGGGGGTTGAATGTAAATCTCAAAACTTTTGCAAGTTTTGAGCAGTTTCTAAGGCTAAGTATTTAAGTGAACAAATGTGTGTGAATTGCTTGAAGCTGATACAGACAGATATATATTCAAACACAAATGTAAAGAACACAAAGAACTTAAAAACTTTTCTGGTGGATTTGTTGTTCCACCAGAGATGTGTTATTTCAGAAAATCTGTGATTCAAAAAATTAAATCACAGCTGCTTCCTAGTACAAACTAGATGATTTTTTCTCTTGATATTTCTAAATAGCTCAGGAAAAAATCTACTCTAATTACTAGCTGCTACTTGGTTTATATAACACCAAGTTTACAAGTGAAGACAAAACTGTAAAATACAATTGAAAGGATTCTTCACATGTTTCTTCTTCATTTCTCTATCCAATGCAATCTAGGATAATCTGTGAATCTTTGAATACTTCCTTGTTTGCATCAGAATGGGAATGCTGTATTTTCTTGATTCCTCCTAGAGGCTTCCACATTCCAGTTTGTCTCTGTCAACCCATGTGCCTCTGTCAGCTTATGAATTGTCACTATCAACTACTAATGAACTAAGCATCCATTGAAGCTTTCATCCGTTGATGCCTTATCCGTTGAGGCTTTATTCGTTGAAGCTTTATCCGTTGATGCATTATCAGTTGAAGTCTTTATCCGTTGAAGCACTTATCCGTTGATGGATATTATCCGTTGAAGCATTAGAGACATCCGTTGAAGCTTTATTTCTTATCCGTTGAAGGTCTTCCATATCAATTGATACTTCTTCACTTATACAAAATTACAAGGCATGAAATATTTACAATTAGCCCTCCTATTCGCATATCCATTAGTAGTCAACATGACTGATACTTTCCTACAACATCTAAGAATTACAACTTGAATCCAGAGAATGAAATGTGCTACAATACTAAACTTATTCCTAAGTAAAGCTACTCCTTCAACAGATAGCCAAGATGGTCTTATCCGTTGAGGCTACAATCACTAGATTTCTACTTAAGTATTTTGTTTAACTTATCATCAAACTGATACACATATTCCTAACATAACAGAATAAGCAGTGATAAACAATAAACAGAATCATTAACAACATTAGACGTTTAATAATGAAATGGTTTCAATCTACATAAGGATCAATATGGCATTTTCAAAGCTTGGATGGTAGGAAATAAAAGAATTGGATGACAAAGGAATAAATATTTCAGGGTTTCAAGGATTTGGTATGTCAAAGCATAAGATACAATGGCTGGAATGTGTAAGCAATATGGTTCAGTGTTTGATATTTAGTTTGTATGTATTTATGGAGTAGTAACGAATATTTGTGGTTTGTATTTGGGTGTACAACAATCATTGGTCTCGAAAGAATCAGGTTTACAGCTCAAGATCAATAACTGGAATCAGGGTTTTGGGTTCAGTGCATTAAAGCACTTGCAATATAAAACAGGTCTATCAATCAACTACAATATATCTTGAGAAAGTTCAGAACACTTTCCTGGTACTAGCTTACTATACTACACTCGCTTTCAATCACGACCCTCTTACTCCTCAACTACATGTATCCCTTTCCTATACCTTGCTTCTTCTGCTCATATATCATAAGCATCTATCAATATTCAACTCATACGATTCTATTCGAAACGTACTTCTATCTACCCTTCGTTTCATCTAAATCTGATTAACGGATTGAAAGCTATACTATAAACAAGTAAACATCGAATATATAGACCGACAACCAACCAACAAGTCACATATAACACATAATACATCACATAATCAATGATATACCATTTATAAAGAAGTCTCAGGTCATGAACAGGCTTTCGGGTATTTAAAATGATTTTTAAAACATTTTTCGGAACTAAAATGAATCGTTGGATCAATTTCGGAGTAAATAACAGGGTTCGGTTGGCCAAATTGAAAGGAATATGTCCTAAGTCCAATCATGTATTAGGATTTAGGAATAACTTTTATGTAATCTGTTTTGATTTCATTGATATTAATAAAGACTTGTTTTGTTTTTATTACGGGCTTTATCTATTTAAGTGTTTAAATAAGATATACCATAGTTTAGAGTAAAGCCTTTTATGGATTATGATGAGATCATAATAGTGAGACCTAAAAAGATGATAACTCTAAACTTAAATAGTTCCTGGTCATAGGATTACTAAATGGTAATTAATAATCCGCAAAGATCGGTACATACTATGCTTCCTTCATTATGAAAGATGTCTGTTCTCATAGACATTTGTGTGGTGATACTATAGCTAGTATGTAGGTGCTTATTATAGAATAAGTTCACTGAACATGACTCGCACATCTGAACAACTGATGGAGCTCACTCACGTGTTAGCAGTTGTTCACATAGTGATAGTTGTACAAGTATCCTTAAACTTGAGGTCATCATAGTCATCTTGTGTACACTGAACTATGCTTTGGTTTAGTTCTTAGTCTCCAGGGACAATTATTTGGGCTCTTCTGGGTATAGGAATTTGTACACGAAGATAGTGTATGATCAATAAAGGATCTACCCCTTCCAGTGAAGGAAGCGAATGTTCAAGGCTGATCCACTTATGCTAGTTCAGGAATCTCTGGCCAGAGTGAATGAAATTAGAAAGGAGTTTCTAATTTACATAGAATTAAGCATAGTAAATGGTAAGCAAGTGATTAAATTAGATAGGCTTGACACGAGATCCATGCCTTGTATTTAATCGGGACATTGTAGGGTAGAAGGAGTTTATTGTACGATAACTATTCACTGAATAGGTTCTTGATATTCTAAGCAGTGAATTCATATTATTCGGATAGTCGCGATATGCTGAGAAGTATCCCTCACGATGTAGAATAAATGTGATTAATTAATTAATCATATTTAATAAATTAGAGAATTTATATAAATAATGATAAAATAGTTTTATTATTATTTATTTCTACTATCGGCTTAATATTGAACCTACAGGGTCACACCATAAAAAGAGAATGATTTAATGGTGGAGGAATTAATTAATAATGGCTAATAATTATTTATTTGTGAAATAAATAATTAATTGGCAAATTTAATAATTGATTAAATGAGATTTAATTGATTATAAATTAATTAAGAAAAGTTCTTAATATTATTAATTAAGAATTTAATTTTTGGAAATTAAATCAAGAGAGAGAATTATTTCTAAAGTGTTTAGAAAAAGGATTAGTAATTAAAAGGTGTTTTAATTATTAATGAGAATAATAAATGGGATAATAATAATAATTATTATGGGAAAATTTCAGCTGAAAATTTTGCATATAAATACACTATTATAGACCCTAATTTTATTCTAACCCCATCGAACCCGAATACCCAAAAAGTTTGGAAAACCCAATTCTCTCCACCTCCTTCCTCCTCCTTAACATCGTTTTCTTGGTGGATACCGGTGGAGTGCTTCACACTTGAGGAGCAACTGCTAAGGATCTCTGATCGTTGTCTCCGAATTATTTTAAAAGGTTAGATTCGTTCCCTCGAATTTTTATTCACGATTTATATGCTTTTATTTGGATTTTGTATGTGTAAAAGTGGTTTACCATGACCCCGCTGCGTTAAAAATCCAACAATGGTATCAGAGCATAGGTTGTATGCATATAGATCTGTGGTAAAAATTTCAGAATTTTATGTGCTTGTATGAATTAATTATGATTTTTACAAGTTATATCATGGATTATTTTTGTCTGATGAGAAATCATTTCTTAGAATAATTTTGAATCTTGATCTGGGTTCTACAAGTGTTGTAGATCGTCTGGGTATTTTTTTCATAATTTTATGATGTATAGATTTTTTATTATGAATTTTTGAAGTTCTTACAATTAAATTCGTAATTAAATAATCATATATATATATATATATTATTTGTTAGTATGTATATATATATCTGTATTGCTGTTGTCTGCATAGTCTGAATGCACGGACAGAAAAGTAGACAGACCAGAACACAGAGAAGTCAGGTGCGGCGCGGTTTCCGAGAAAGAATTCTGTCGGCTGCTGCAAAAACAAAAAAAAAATAGGGGTGTCACGCATTCTGGGAATGCGTTACACACCTGTGGCGCATTCACGGAATGCGTTACACCCTTTAATGGCTTAAAAGGGGTGTAACGCATCACCAGAATGCGTTACAGGGCTTGTAACGCGTTCCTGTAATGCGTTACAGCCCGACTGTTTATATTAAAATTGATTTTCTGGGAGTTTCGTAACTCCGTTTTAGGCGTGCAATATACCGTTGGAT
Organism: Apium graveolens; assembly: GCF_009905375.1. Classification (NCBI taxonomy): domain Eukaryota; kingdom Viridiplantae; phylum Streptophyta; class Magnoliopsida; order Apiales; family Apiaceae; genus Apium; species Apium graveolens. The sequence goes on from NC_133652.1 coordinate 15,123,120, forward strand.
TCGTTTTTCCGAGACGGATCTATTGGAGTGATCAATTTTAGTATATATAAAAGTTTTGAACTATTTATATTTCCAGAAGTGTTTTAAAGTTGTTTTTAACTGTTTTTAATTGCTTTTAAATGCTTCATGTGATACATAGAGATGTATAATGCTTAGACTAATGTGCTAGATGATGTAACATGCCTACCTTGATGTTTATTCATGTTTATATATGTGATATATGCTTAGTTTATCATGCGATGATAGATTTAGGTGAACTTAAATGAACATAAGGCGTTTGTTAGACAACCTAGTATAGTGAAATTATTTCATAACCTTAATAACAATATTATGAATACAATCATGAGATTATTGTGTTTGTGAAACACGTAATTGAATATGAATTTTCGATATGAGAGAAAGGATGATTCTGTCAATAACAGATTTCTATCTGTAAGAAAGGGTTATTAAGTGACGCCTCTTGACAATGCTCCACCCGATCTGGGAATCATCTGATTATTGATTATTGATTTGAAATATTTAATTTAAAAGGAAGAATCTTTTTATAATATGATTATGATTGTAACGTAATATAATCCCTCTAAAATTAAATAATATCAAGTAGTAATTGGCCAATGATACAACGGGCTTGTGTCAGTCATAGCCTTCCAACATGATAGAAAAGTAGTACTTATTTTTGAATCATTGTCGGTTCGTGCTACAGCCGAGGGCTTTGATTTCGAAATAAGAAATACTTGTCTATTACATAGAGATGTGTACATTGAATAAGAATCTAAAGGTTGGTACGTGCTACAGCCTTGGGCCTTTGGGGACTGATTCAACTGTACAGAATGTTGGGTTAGACTTGACTTAGAATATTGAGTTTGTCGTGCTACAGCCGAGACTCAATTATTCAAGAGGCTAAAGTTTGATTAGGGAATAACATGAGATGTAATTGACAAGAGTTGTCTGCCTATTGAACATTACATGGCGGTTCGTGTTACAGCCGGGGTTGTGTAATGGAATGTAGGATCCCTATTCCCACTAGCATTATGAATGCTTATTTTTTCACGTAGGGGGTTGAATAAATTAGGAAAACTAGTGGGAGCCACTTATGAATAAAGACCCGATTCATATAGTGTTTTGAAATGAAATCGATTATTTGCTAAGTGTTGTTATGTGTTTATCATTTACAGATTTATTTTTGTACGTTATGTCTTCTGCACTATCACTCAGGAGCATACTAGATGCTCACAAATTGACTGGTCCTAATTATGCTGACTGGCTTCGAAACTTGAGAATTGTTCTCAGGATTGAGAAGCTGGAATACGTGATTGACTCACCTAAGCCTACTGAACCTGCTAGTGATGCACATAATGATGAACATGTTGTGTATCGTAAGTGGATAGATGATGCAAATGTTGCTCAATGCATCATGCTAGCTTCCATGAACATTGAGCTACAGAAGCAACATCAGCATATGGATGCTCACACTATCCTCATGCATCTACAAGAGTTGTATGATGTGGCAGGGAGGACAGCTCGATATGAGATATCGAAGGAGCTGTTCGGTTGTAGGATGTCTGAGGGATCATCTGTGAAATAAATAATTAATTGGCAAATTTAATAATTGATTAAATGAGATTTAATTGATTATAAATTAATTAAGAAAAGTTCTTAATATTATTAATTAAGAATTTAATTTTTGGAAATTAAATCAAGAGAGAGAATTATTTCTAAAGTGTTTAGAAAAAGGATTAGTAATTAAAAGGTGTTTTAATTATTAATGAGAATAATAAATGAGATCATAATAATAATATTTATGGAAAAATTTCAGCTGAAAATTTTACCTATAAATACACTATTATAGACCCTAATTTTATTCTAATCCCATCGAACCCGAAAACCCAAAAAGTTTGGAAAACTCAATTCTCTCCACCTCCTTCCTCCTCCTTAACATCGTTTTCTTGGTGGATACCGGTGGAGTGCTTCACACTTGAGGAGCAACTGCTAAGGATCTCTGATCGTTGTCTCCGAATTATTTTAAAAGGTTAGATTCGATCCCTCGAATTTTTATTCACGATTTATATGCTTTTATTTGGATTTTGTATCTGTAAAAGTGTTTTACCATGACCCCGCTGCGTTAAAAATCCAACACAAATCTGGCTTCAAAACAATTTTATAATAATTATCGAACCTTGAAAATAATTTAAAATAATATTTTAAAGCTCGAAACTATTTTTCGGAATTTTTAAATCATTTTTAAATAATTAAATCTAATTAAATAATTAATTAAAATTTAAATAATAATTAATTAAATCAATTAATAAATTAATTTTCGAATTAATTGACCAATTTTTCAATTAAAAATTAACTGAAATTAATTAACTAATTAATTCAGATTTATTTCTTAATTAAAAATAATTTTTGGAATTAAATTAATAATTTTTGGAATTTTCAGAAATTAAAAACGAATTTTTATAATAAAAATAAATAGGAAATATGATTTTTGAATATTTTTAAAACAGGAATCCTAAATTTGCAAGTTCTGAAAGCTTCAGAGACCAAACTTCATCGTCCCCAAAAGTCCTGGTACCAAACTATAATTTTACAGTTCTCGTCGGCGGAAAATACATGGGTGGGCGGAGAACACGATTCTGGCACCCTCACCTCACCATCTGCTCAAGATCACATCTACATAACATCGCGAATATATTCGTGCAATCAACACATATCAATCATCCATGTTCTGGCCGGAAAATGGCCAAGAACATCGCCGGATTCCGGCGAAACGACGAAAACTTCAAAATACAACTCCCTTCGATTCAGACATCCTCTGTTAACGAGCTATATACCAATCGATTGTAAATTTCATAAGGAACACAACCCACTATAAATCAACAGCTAATAACCCCTAAATCAAAAAGGCCCAAATTTCAATTGAAAACATTCATAGGGGTTATAAATCCTAATTTCAAAATTCGAGAATTAAACTCAATTTTGAGCATGTTATTGAACTCCAAATCAGACGTATGACATATGAATATCATCAGGAAAATAAGCTCTACAACATGCAATCATCAAATCATTCAAACAATCATCCAAACAAAAATTCATATTTTTAATAAAAATAATTCGAAAATAAATAAATTTTTAAAAAATAAACCTTGATTTCTGCAGTGATATGGAACACAGAATCTGATAGTACTCCTTGAGACCTTCGATTTGGTTACTCCAACTTTCCCAACTGATTTCAGTAACACCTTGAAATTGTAGTTTGATTCTCAGAAGGTTTTATGAATTTAGTGTTTTTCTCTAGAAAATTATATATTTAACTGAATTCAAATGATTTTGATATGAAATAAAATACGGTAAAAGGCTATTTATAATTACGGAAAATTAGTATCACGTTGGATCATTCCGGATATGAAATGGTATGTTTATTTATAAAAACTTATCCAAACGGTACCTGTTTTGGGATAATTATCCAAATCAGTACAATTTGTACTGCGGTCTTGGTCTCAGCGTCTGGTTACACGTATTACGAGGTGATAATTGTGATAGTTTAATAAAAAGCTCCCGTTTATCGAAAATACGAGTTTTATCGATTTACCGAAATGAATAATGTATCGAAAATGTTGCGCCGGGACCCGCGCAGGACAAACCGTACACCGGATCGAAAAAGTCGAAACATGGAAAATGCTCGGAATATTGCAATTGGGTTAGGAAGGAGTTCTCGAAAGAGTTTCGGGTTATAAAAACGTAACAACGGATGACGTCGGTTGGTTCCCGTTTGTATAAAATAGTTTTTAAATACTCGGAAAAAGATTTTATAAAATCCATATAATTCCTATAAATTCATAAATCAACATAAAAATAATTAGGAAGACATGAAAATTATCTATATTTTATTTTAGACATATAAAAATTAAAATACTCAATTAATATTATTTTTAAACATCCAAACACATTTAACACTGAACACTTAATTCACAGAATAAATACTGAACACATAGAATAATTATTTATTAGCAAAAATAATTATAAGATATATCCCGGATATTACAGCATGCTCAAGACCCTTAGTCAAACGATCAGCTATATTATTCTGAGTTCCTATGAACTCTATAGCCATAATCCTATCAGACACAAGACCCCTTATAGACTTAAGTCTAACTTGAATGTGTCTCATTGTTTTAGCATTATATTTCACACTTCTGATCTTGTCGATAGTTGTACGGCTATCACAATGAACAAAAATGGCAGGAAGCGGTTTGCTTACTACAGGTGACATTGACATCAGTCCATGTAACCATTCAGCCTCCGTCCCCATGGCATTAAGTTCACACAACTCAACCTCAAAAGAAGACCGAGTAATCAAAGTCTGTCTAAAAGACTTCCAAGACACTGCTCCACCCGCAAGGGTAAACACATATCCAGTCACTCCATTGAAACCAGATTTCTTAGCTATCCAACTTGCATTACTTTACCCCTCGAGTATCCCCGGAAATCTCTGGTAATGCAAACCAAGGGAAAATTCAAATATAATTTCATTAAAAAATTTATCAACTATATATAGATAGATATAATTCAAAAATAATTTATTTTACTTTATTCTATTTACTTATTATGAGTTATTTCAATTTATTTACTAGTTAAACCTAGTTAAATATAGGGTAAAAAACCGAAATAATAATTTTTAAATAACAATCGCCCAAAAATACCCACCAGGATTTTAAGATGTCCAAAATACCCACAAGATACTCCATTTTTAGTGGCCTGATACTTCTTTGTCAGTGGAGTATCGAATCATATACTCCTTTGTCAATGGAGTAACATGTGAGATACTTCTTTGTCAGTGGAGTATCATCTACAAATTTAAAATTTTATTTTTTATTTTTTTGAAAAAAAATTCTAAAAAATTAAAAGAGATACTCCAGTGGGAAATGAGTATCAGGACTGTACTCCACTGACAGAGGAGTATCTGCCATGATACCATAGTGACAAAGAAGTATCATCCTGATAATCCATTGAAAGTGCGGTATCATCCTGATACTCCAGTATCAGTTTCAGTGGAGTATCAGGTGAGTATTTTGGGCACATTTTTTCAGAATGAGTATTTTGGGCAAAAGTACATCTAAAAAGAGGTATTTTGGTCATTTTTCTTAGGGTGAAAAACGGAAATAACCATTTTTAAATAACAATTGCCCAAAATACCCATCAGAATTTTAAGTTGTCCAAAATACCCACCAAATACTTCATTTGTAGTGGACTATCAGGTTTCCTGATACTCTTTTATCAGTGGAGTATCGACTCATATACTCCTTTATTAGTAGAGTATCATCTAAAATTTTAAAATTTTATTTTAATTTTTTTAAAATATTTTTTTAAGAAAATTAAAAGTGATACTCCAATGGGAAAAGAGTATCATGACTGATACTCCACTAACAGAGAAGTATCTGCCATGATACTCTGCTGACAAAGGAGTATCATCGTGATACTCTATTGAAAGTGGTGTATCATCCCGATACTCCAATATCAGTGGAGTATCAGGTAGGTATTTTGGGCACCTTTTTTCAGAAAAAAAGAATGCTCAAAATAAAATACTTTTCACCTTCAACTTCCCAAAATTTCCAGATGCGCGTGAACCGCCCAAAATACCCACGAAATACGCATTTCAGGGATGCATATTCAGTCTTCTAAAATTTAACATATGAACATGCGTATTCACTTTTGGTTTTACAAAGAATATGCATGTTTCACTTTTGGTTTCACAAACATGCGTTTTCACGCATGTTGAACATACGTATCTTATTGTTAAAATTTTAAAATCTTTGTGCATCCCCACATACGTTTTCAGTGGGTAAAAAGGGCGGAACATTCCGTCAATAGATATTTTGGGCAAATCTACCCAAATAGTGGTTATTTTGATTTGTCATTTTGTGCAAAAAAATATTTAAAAGAGGCATTTTGGTCATTTTTTTTAAATATACTCATAAGATAAAGCCTTCACCGGGTAATATTTATTTTGAAGCACCACCCCATCTGGTTGACGTGGAAGCTGGGAAGACACAACACCAGCATTAGTCACGTCCCTTTCTTTAACCATACAGAACAGTTTCAATTTTTTTTCCAGTGGAATGACAAACTTCAGTCGAAGCACGATTTTTCTAATTAAGCCCTAAATCACAGCACCGAAACTCAGGTATAAATAAATGCATATATGATTTATGAAACCTGTATATTGATATATGATAGTATGTTTTCTTCAATCGTTTGTGGGTTTTGATCAACTATTGTACTTTAAGTTTACATCTCGAATTTTGTCCTCTTTTTTAAAGAAACACTGAAAGTGCTCTGGTTGAATTGTTTGTATATATGGATCTTGAAAACATGTTAAATCCACTTTTATTAGTTGATATATGTAGCAAAATCTCATGCTTTCAGATTTTGTGACTTTGTGCAGCGAGCAATTTATTTACTACTTGTATGTAGGATCCTTTTAATTTTTTGTGTCCCTGCCTGTTTCTGTGTTCAGACTTATGGCTAGTGATTCGAAAACTAGGCAATTTGACAATAGAAGTGCAGCATTCGATAGGATAAGCAGCTTGCCCACAAGCTTAATGGACTTGATCCTAGAATGCTTACCGACTCATGATGCAGCAAGGACAAGTGTTTTCTCTAAAACATGGAGGAATGTGTGGGGAATGCATCCCCGACTACATTTGGATGAACATTTTATCTCGCAATTGGTTTCTCAGAAATTTTCCGAGTTAGATAAACAAAGTAAAATATTAGAAGTTTCCAGAATCATTACTGATATATTTTCAGCTCATAGAGGCCCAGTTTTGGATTACCTTCTTTGCATTCCTCGAGACCTACCTATTCATCAAAGTCATCATATGGTTACATGGATTAAAAACATAGCAAACAGTGGTGTTAGGAAACTGGAGCTTCTTAATGAATCACAAGATGCCTGCATTGTGCCCTCTCATATCTTTTCTTGTTCGCAATTAACTCATTTGACCCTCATGAACTGCATACTAAATCCACCCCTTGGATTTGAAGGATTTCGTAACCTTTTTAGTGTTGAACTTGTGTATGTCACAATTAATGCTGACATGTCATTCGGCACTCAACTCAAGGAATTGGAAATGGAAATCTGTACTGGGATTGAACATTTGGGACACCAATTTCAATGTGAAAACAATCTCACTTTCTTGAGTATCATTGACAGTGAAGATATTGATTGGCAGTGGTTTGAATGCACCCAAAAGATGGAAGTTCTTAGGCTCGGGATGGATGAAGTGCCAAGTTCTGGTATGGAAATGATTACTTTAGACAAGCTACTTTGCAATATGCCTAGACTCAATTCTCTTTTCCTTGATGGCTTCTTCCTCAAGGTAATCTTTAATATCCTACTAGTAGTAAAATTGTTATTTAACTAATATAATTAGTTGTTCCAACTAAACATCTTACAAAAGTAATTTTTTCCGATATACTCAGATATAAACGTGTTTGTATGTAGATTCTTGAATCAGGTGCAGGTATTTTGAAGAAGTTCACGAGAGCTATGGAGAACATGAAATATCTGTACCTTCACCGTATTGAATTATATGATTTGATTCAGATTCAACATGTTCTTTGTTTGGTCAGAAGTTCACCTTATCTGCACACTCTTGACATCGATCTGGTGAGAACTTTTTTTCCCAATCTTATCATAATCCTAAGATAGACTTGGAATAAACAGATTTTCTTATCAATGGACAAATTATGTTATCAAATAGTAGATATTTTAGAATACTGAATTTACCATATTGGCTGCATATAAATGTGACCCTAGATGTTTTTGTGTTTCAACTTGTAACTAAGTATAATTCACAAAACATACCCCATATGTTTTTCCCTCTCCTATCTAGAAACAACTTAATTAAGCAAGGAATGAATTTTATTCAAGAATAAATGCTTTAAACCTACAATGTTAGGTATATTTTATTCTTGCTCATAAACCTAAAATACTTAAATTAGAACACTGAGTGTCGGACATGTAACCTAACTGTATTCTGACTAGGGCCGATATAATCTAAAAAAAAAATATAGCCCAAAACAGGCCTAAAAGAAGAGAAATGAATGAAACACCTAAAAGCCCCCCTCTCGAAGGCTTAGTCTAGTATCTACCCCTTTGTCTAGTGTCTGTTTTTAATCCAAATGTGAGTATCTACCCCTTTGTTTATGTACCTGTCTAAGTTTTACACAATCTAAATTTGGAATCATATTTTCCCCTTGATTGTGTGGTCGCTCCTACTAAAAGAGTGTGAGATCCCTTTCTCATAAATACATAATCCTTTCCTCCTTTAGATTTTATGCATAATCTTTTTAACTGCAATAAAGATGACCTTACACATCGCTCTGTACAAGTGATAATCACTTTAAACTATAATTTTTACTCACTTCCACTCAAAAGTTTTCTTTGCTCTTTTGAATAATATTTTTTTTTTCTCTTCATTCTATAACAGGATTTAGTATGAACTCATGTCTCTTTAAGAATTCACATTATATTTGAAAGTTTCTCCGCTCATCTATTACAAAGTTGTATAAATGGTGGCATGGGGTCATAATTATATAATCAATTTATTTGGTGGCTGGTCAGGACAATTTGTCAGTTTTAGAGATTGGGTTTTATTATTCACTACTGTATCTTATTTTATATGAAGAAGTTACAACTTATTATTAGAAGATACTATATGTTATCTACAATATTTGTGATAGTAACATGAATTTTTAATGCATAGATATCCATCAAGAACTAACTGGATAGCTTCTATATTAACATTGTATATAGGATCATGGAGTACATAGCAGTGATGGTATGGACTTACTGGACCTTGCGATGTTGTCGGACCACATGATTCGGCTTGAAACCCTTAAAATATACAACTTGATTGGTTCCCGTGCCGAGTTTCAGTTCCTTAAACTTTTGCTTGCATCTTCCCCTTCGCTTAAACGGATTGAACTTAAAATGAAAGACATAGTTGATGATCCTACAGAAGAGTTGAGGATTTCACAAGAGTTGTTGCAGATCCCTAGAGCATCCAATTCTGCACAGATCCAGTGGATGTAGTAGCGAGTCTAGTGGCAGGGTTGACTGGTGTATCTTGTGCAGCAGAGCTGTAGTTCTTCTGGCTTATTTCAACAGAGCTGTAGTTCTTCTGGCTTATTTCAAAACTCTTATTAAAGTGCACATTGAACCTTTTTTTGGTGGTTGTAAAATCAATTGGTTTATAACGAACTCATCAAGGTCCCTTATAACTTGTAACCATCTGAAAGACATTTCTGCCATAGACCATACTGTTTTTGCAAACTCACATGTAAACAAGACATGAGTATCTGTTTCAGTTTCAGAATGACACCAGGGACACAGTATACTGATGTTAACCTGTTTCGTTGCCAGTGCGTGAGCTGTAGACAGACATGACTTACAAACTCGCCATAAGAAATTGGTAACCTTGCATGGTAATTTTAACGACCATAGCTTGGTCCAATACAGCTTAAGCGCATCTTCAGATTCACCTTGCATCCATCGATACCCATTCTTTACTGTAAACTCCCCTTTCTCCTCTAATATCCAAAATCATTAATGTGTGGTATCATTCATCGGCAACGGGATTTTCTTAATTAGCTTAGCATCTCGACTTTGGAAAATGTCATGAATGACATCATAATCCCATTTACGCTCGTCATCCTGCATTAAGCTATATACTGTGTTATCGTGTATCTGCACAGGCATTGGAGTCATTACATATTCATTATTCACCTCCGGTAGCCAAGGAACACCCCAAACACATATATCCTTTCCATTCCCTATGCTTTTCCGAGCCCCTGCCTTGACCACCTCTATAGACGCCAAGATACTTCTCCAAACATAACTTGGATTTGTTCCTACTTCAGCATCTAAGAAACTCGAATTAGGATAATCCTTCGGCTTCATTACTGCAGAAATTAATGGGTTAATCCCTTAAGTAATCTCTGTTGGGAAAAACAATAGAACAACAACTAAATTAACACACGAGACAGTTATATAACGAATAACAATAACAAGGCAAATCACCAATAACGAAAACAAGCCACGATGATTGAAAACATTAAATAATCAGAAACTGTAAAATAAAAACAAGACGGGGAAGAAAGCTTATCGTAGATGTTCAACGGCGATCAGACGTCAGTCGCCCGGAAATATGTATGTGTATATTTTCTAGAAAGAGAAGGGGGATGAAGAGGCTGCTAGGGTTTTCAAGATGTATATCCCACTTTTCATCAAAAACATTTTTCTTCTTTTTAATCCCAAAAAAAAATATAACTGATCAGTTTTAATTAATATAAATATTTTTACTTAAAACATATTTTAATATGAATATTATTTAGAATTGTAACAGTTAGACATACCCAATTTACCAAGCCGAGACCCATAAATTCTAGGCCCACTAACAAATTCTAACAAATAATATTTATATTAATATATTATATGAAGTCACTATTTATTTAATTAAAACAATAGTAAAATCTCTCACCCAGGTCGCCTCGCGTACCGAAACATTCGCCCATCGACTCGACCCGGGTTGTGTCGTGGCGAGGCGAGGCGGCGGCGGCGCGCGTGTGCGCGAGGCCCATACTACACTCGCATGTGCATGCGTGCATGTGTGCATACCCACATGCCTTAGTAGTTGTGCACTACACTTGCATGTTATACAATATAAAGCCACCAACACTCTTTTACCATATCAATGTGGTACTCAAGTTTTTACAATTTAGTCAACCACAAACCAATTTCAAGCTAGCCATTACAACTCCACGTTTCCTTTCCTCTTGATCTCTCCCATGTAAATATGTCTCCGGACTCTTAAATATAAACCAAAACTAATACAAATCCAATTATTAAACCGAAATTATATTACTGTCAAAGGTTACAATACGGAAGCGCGGCTAAAAGCGGAACTCCAAAAGTCAATATACTTCAATCCTAAGGTCCTCGAACTCCAATGATATCTAATTCGATTTCTTAGACGAAACCTGAAAAAATGTAAGAATGAGCTGCGAAACCCAGCAAGAGACCAATCGATCTAACTAGTAGGCCAAATAACATATACAATATAACAAAAATACGATAATTATACGACACGATATTCGAAACAAACATTTTCTATACACATTCTTACTCTTATTCGACACATACGATACACATAACACATAAATAACAATAATTTAAAACCGATAATTCATGCCACAACAACTACAACCCGCTGATAACTCTTCTAAATTTTCAGAAAACTGTCACTACAATCCGGTGAACACGGTCCTAAGTTCTTATTCGATATTTTCACAAACCATGGTACAAATCAAAGATCTCAAATGATCGTCTAGACATCACATATATACATTCATACATATTCTATATCACATAATACTATCAAATATATCATCACTTAGCCAAAGTTTTGATAATCAAATTTACACGTATATCACACAATTTTGAAAACACTAGAACGATCGATCGAAAACGTACCTCAAAACCTGACAAGATCTGAATATACCCTTTTTAACCCTCTAAACGATGTTTTCTTAGAAAATACAAAACACGAAAGTTGTATAGAACGGAAAGACCTTTCCGAAAAGTCTAGAATCAACAAATTCTGACTTACGATGAATTTTCTACGAATTTTACAAGATTGCTGATTTTGGTGTATAAAACCCTACGAAATTTAATAATTAAGGCGAGGAAGACGGATATGGTGTATTTATAACGATACAAAACCCTATATCTTAACATATAAGTTATCCATATTAGAATCTGATCCAAATTTTAGTCCCATTGGTCTAATTCAATTTTAATATCCTAATATTTATCTAATTTTAATACTTTTTGTTTTATTATTTTATTATTAATCTTATTCTAAAAATTACCGGATATTACATACTACCCTCCTTAAAAAGAATTTGGTCCCCAAATTCACAACAATTCTATACATCTAGGCTCTCTAATCTCTTATAGGTGAAACTTAAACTATGGTCCACAAGATCGAATCCTAAGAAAACACTCGGAGGGACGGCCTGCTTTGATACCAACTGTAACAGCCCGTACTTCCGGACTATTAAATCTAAACCAAAACTAATACAAATCCAATTATTAAACCGAAATTCTATTACAAAGGTTACAATACGAAAGCGCGGCTAAAAACGGAACTCCAAAAGTCAATATACTTCAATCCTAAGGTCCTCAAACTCCAATGCTATCCAATTTGAACTCTTAGACGAAACCTGAAAAATTGTAAGAATGAGCTGCGAAGCCCAGTAAGAGACCAATCGATCCAACTAGTAGGCCAAGTAACATATACAATATAACAAAATACGATAATTATACGATACGATATTCGAAACAAACACTTTCGATACACATTTTTATTCTTATTCGATACATATGATACACATAACACATAAACAACAATAATTTAAAACCCATAATTCATGCCACGACCACTACAACCCGGTGATAACGGTCCTAAATTTTCAGAAGACTGTCACTACAATCCGGTGACCATGGTCCTAAGTTCTTATTCGATATTTTCACCAACCATGACATAAATCAAAGATCTCAAATTATCGTCTAGACGTCACATATATACATTGATACATATTATATATAACATAATACTATCAAATATATCATCACTTAGCCCAAGTTTTGATAATCAAATATACACGTATATCACACAATTTTGAAAATACTAGAAAGATCGATCGAAAACTTAACTCAAAATTTGACCAGATCTGAATATAGCTTTTTTGACCCTCGAAACGATGTTTTCTTGGAAAACATGAAATACGAAAGTTGTAGAGGATGAAATCCTTTCCGAAAAGTTCAGAATCCACGAATTCTGACTTACGATGAATTTTCTAAAAATTTTATAAGATTGTTGATTTTGGTGTACAAAACCCTACGAATTTTAATAATTGAGGCGAGGAAGACGAATATGGTGTATTTATAACGATACAAAACCCTATATCTTATCCTACAAGTTATCCATATTAGAATCTGATCCAAATTTTAGGCCCATTGGTCTAATTCAATTTTAATATCCTAATCTTTATCTAATTTTAATACTTTTTTGTTCTATTATTCTATTATTAATCTAATTCTAAAAATTACCGGATATTACAACAATCCATTATTGTCTCAGAAAATCCCTTCATCAATCTTCTAGGTTGTCTTTGCCCCCCTCTCTTCTCATCCATCAAAACAATATCATTAAAGTCTCCTATTATACACCACGGTAACATTGAGGCTACGGATAGATCACGAAGCATATTCCAATATTCAATCCGTCTAGCTCTATCAGGAATGCCATAATACCCAATATATCTCCACCTTCCAATTTGTTCATTATTGACCTCAAAATCCAACAGAAGTCTAACTGTCCAGCCCACGACAGTTCCATGCTAAGATACTCATAATATTTGGTGGGCCTGGACCCCAGGACCCGCCATTAGCAAGTTTTTTTACACATCTTTCTGTGGATTCTCATATATTTGTCCCGTTACTTTCTCCATATTTCCCATTGTCAATCCGCTGTCTTTTGGGGTCAATCACTACATTCTTAGGATTAGATTCCTTGTATCCCTGGTTGATATCTTTTGTTACTTATTTTCCATTTAATTTAATTTTATCCCCTATCTTCTGTTCCCTCAAATGACTTGATTTGACTAGGACCTCTCCAATCTCGTGAATCCTACCATCAACACCCATGAATCTCGAATTTCCCTGTTTTCCACCATGGGCGCTTGATGCTTCCCCTTGTTGCTTCTAGGCACCCCATGCATCCTTTCCACGACCTGCATTTCGAATCCACCTCGATCCTTTATTATTTTTCACACCTCTGGACGGTGCACGTAACGAAGTTCTGTATGCCTTGTCTATCTCTTCTCAGGATTTGAATAAACAACATCACACACCCTTTCAAAATGTCCTATGACACTGCAAACAAAGCAAAATATACCAAGTTTTTCACTTTTAAAATTAATCCAACTCCAATTGTTTCCTTCTCGCTTTATCTTTAACCTTCGTTATAGCGGCCTTTCTACGTTCACTGCAACCCGAATTTTATATATGGTTTCCAGCCTCCTTCAAATGTTCCTGGATTTGATCTGACATACTTTCCCGTTACTGTACCTATGTTTTTCAAAATGTTCTCAGAGACAAAGCCCCTTGGCATATCATATATATATATCATGTATATGTATCCATATTTCCATATCTTGTATCTGAACCGTAGTTGGATGTTCACTAATTTCCACTTAATGAAGCACAAGTATCTATTTTTTAATAGACCAAGGCCCTCCCTCTATAACCTTTGCCACATCCAGTTTATGATAGAATATGAGCGAGTATTTCCGACCTCCCATCTCATACACCTCCATTCCTTCTTTGGGTCGCCACAATGACGCCATTAAATTCTGCATAGCTTGAAAGTTGATATTTTTCTCTGTTATAAACTTCTCCACCATTCGTAAAAAAAAAACTTCTCCACCAGCATTTATGTTGGTTTATGTTCAACCACCTCAGTATTGGTCACCACTATTTTATCCTCCTCTTCTTCTTCGATTACCAGATTTACATACATATCTTCTAACGATGCTTCAGAACGTGCCATAATACCCACACAGGTTTTAGTAGTATGATGATGAAGACAATGATATTATGTTGATGAACTTACTAAGAATATGGTGTTTAAAAAACTGTCATATAGATAGAGAAAAAAATTATCATATAGACAGAGAGAAAATTGGAACGCGAATTACCATCTGAAGTAGCTTAGCTTTAAGACATGAAAGATTGTTTTGTTCTTTGCTTTTATGTTTTTATTTAGCATTATGTACTTTATTATATCTCCAGCTAAATTCTTTTTTTTAGTTAGTGTTCATGCAAATTCTACTGACAAATTGTAATGTCCCGGGTTTTAAACTAATAATATAAAAATAGTAAAAATCTAATATAAATAATTATGAAAAAAGAAGAAAATTTAAGATAAAAATATCCCCCGCTTTGCATGGTTAACAAGCTACTTTAGTGTTTTATACTAATAAATACATATTAATTCATTCCAATTTATTCATACTTTATTTATTCTAATTTTATTCTAATGAAAACAATCATCTATCTACCGTATTACTTAATATAATTTGCACTGTGGCGGTTGTGGATATATAACATGAATTTTCAACTTCATAAGATTTAAATTGAAACTCTACTATAATTATGAACTTGTAAATATGATAAAATGGAATTAAATAATTAAAAATTGTTTAACAATATAAGTTTTATATTATTGTTTTAAATTACAACATATTTTAACAATCAGATATAAAACTTAAATATTCATTAATATATTTTTTAATAAATTTAATTTGGTAAATCATATTATGTAATCCGTGTTTTAAATTTTTATCATTATTTAAATAACAGTGTAAATTACATTTATTTATATTAAAATATAAAAGATACAGTTGATAATAAAATTTGCTTTGATATAAAAAAATTGATTTGTGAAATAGATTAAAAATTTAAAACCATGTTATTTTATAAAAAATATATTTTTTACTAATCTATTTAATATACATATAAAGATATACTTTTTTAAATAAGAATTATGAATTGAGACGAGGATATCTTAATTAATGATCCTGTCTTCGAATTCTTTTATTTTTTTTCAAATTCTTTAAATTTTATTCTTCAATCAGAATCTGTGAAAAGAAGGAAGAATTCTTAAATTATACTACTTTCCAACTCCAACTATTCAAAATGTTGATCGGTTATACGTTTCGCCTAAAATGTCTACTAAATACGTATTATGTCTAGTTTCCAAATTATTTTGAAATAGGGATTAAATATTTTATAAAATTATTATACGAGCAAAATATTTTATTAAAATGTGAATAATGATCTCATTTCGATTTTAAAAATATTTACAAACCTGTGTGATGATCTGACTTATATGTTATATGATTTATGTGTATAGTCGAGTCCTAATTGTCATCTTTAATTGTTCAGGATGCTAACCTTATGGACTGGATGGTTACGAGAAAGGGTCAGGGATGGACTGGACCTTATATTTTATTAGGCCACAATGGGCCTGGGTACCCTATATGATTGTGGGCCTATGTGGATGGGCATAGATTCGTATTGTATCCCGATTGATAAGCGGGTTATAGTAATATGTTGGTTCTAGTGTTCAGTCTAATTTATTGTTAATCGCCGTTAGCGGCATTCCTTTTTAATTTCTAAAGTAAACAGTTATCTGTTGAGATTGCTTTATTTAGGGTGCGCTGTGCATTCGGTCCAAACCGAACTTTTTTCCGTTAACGGGAACTAAAATTGTGGGAAAACCCCTATCGAAAACTGAACCAAATTATATTCGGTTTTAACTGAAACCGAACTAAATAAATCGGTTATAACCGAAAATCGGATTGTAAAACTAAATTTAAGAAAAAAAAGAAACTAAAATGATAAAAATGTCTAATATGAAAGTGCAATGTAGGTGAAGAAAGTTGATCAAAAGTGCAAAGTCTAAACTTCAATGATTGCTTGTTGCAGTCCTGTGAGTCTATGATTATTTAAGATATTATCAAAATCAAAAATTGAGTAATCAATCAATCGAATATATTCAAAATAGAGTTGAATATATTTACCTCAATATAATCAATCGAATCCAATTAATAATCGAATTAGAGAAACTAGAGTCGTAAAAGAACAGAACTCGGACGAACTTTTAACGAACTCAGACAAAATTTTAACGAACCGAACACTGTTCGGTAAGCTTATCGGACAAAATTTCTTGTCCGAACTCGAGTTCCGTAATATTCGAACCGAACACGAACTGTTCGCGAACATCATTTATATTTTTTTTTTAAAATAATTTTAAATATTATTTTAAGTAAAAAATTATATCAAACTATTAATTATATATTTTTTTATAAATAAAATATTTAATTAAAATAATTATAAAATATATTTATTATATTTTATTAATAATATATATTATTTATACATATAATATTATAACTATACTATTTTTTCGAACCAAACTCGAACTTAACGAACGAACCGAACACGAACCGAACTCGAGTCGAACACCTTAAAAGTTGGGTTCGGTTCGTTAAGATTATCGGACAAGAAATGTTGTTCGAACTCGAGTTCGATAAACTTATCGGACGAGTTTATCGAGCTCGAATACGAACGAACCGGACGAGCTTAACGAACAGCTCGGTTCATTTACAACTCTAAGAGAAACTAATGGTGAATCGAGAGGAGAGAAAAGAAGAGACTATGTAGTCGTAGAAGAGAAGAGATGAACATAATTGATCGGGTTTAAGCTCTTGTGATTGTGTACTTTATGCTGTGTAATTGTTTGGTTGGGTAAGTATCGGCTGTTGTTTGACTTAGAAGATAAGAGACAATGAGACAGTGGAGTAGTACTGAACATAGACATATGTTTTAATAAATAGTAAATATTATACATTTTTATTAAATATTCGGTCATTAATTTGTTTTTTTGGTTAATCGCGGTTAATAACCAAATTATCGAAAAATCAAATTTCAGAATTTTTACTACCGAAAACCGAACTGAAATTTGAAGTTTGGTTAACCGGATCGAAATAATTTCGGTGATTCAGTACGGTTATCGGTTAACCGAACCGAATGCACACCCCTAGCTTTATTGATTCTTTATCTGATTCACCTTGTTTACGTTTGTTGATAATTGTATATATACATATTATGGACTTGTTGAGCAATTATGGGTTATGCTCGTTATTACTCTATTTATCTTTCAGTTAAGTTAAAAGATGAAGCTTATCCACACCCGAATGGCAAGGAAGCGTGTGAGAAGGCGGGACCCTCGAGTACCTATTGTGCTGGTACCTATTCAAGAGGAGAGTTTCGAGTTACCCACTCAGGTGTAAATTATGTAGTGTGTGTGTGTTAAAACTGAACTAGTTGTAAAACTTAACTAGATTTTATTTTATAGTATGATTATTATGAGAGTTGTGTTGAGAATTTAAGTTGGGTTGTAATAATTGTTATGTTTTGGATTCTTAGTTCATACCATAACATGAGATCGATCCATGATAGTTATAGGGGTCAGATGCATGTTTATATATATATATATATATATATATATTACCCAAGTTCGTTTGTGATTATGATTGGCTAGTGAATCTCAAATCTAGACTCTGAATTTGGAGGGCGTCAGAATAATTGCCTATATTAAAAAAATATGAATAATTTTTATAATATAAAATTAAGTTTATTATTTTGAAGCGATATGAATCGCTTAAAATGTAGTTTCATAACTTAAAATATTATTTCTCGTTCATCCTTAAAAAGTAGATGGATCGGCAGGCATTAAGGTGTATAAAATGTAATTTCATAACTTATTTTTAAAATTTTCTTTTTTGAATAAAATTTAAATATTTAATTCAATGTAGGATGTTTTTAAAATAATTTATCAAAATATATTTTATATAAACTTTAAAATATTTATTTTAAACATTTTATTTCTTTTTAAAAGAAAAATGTTTTTAAAATAATTTATTAACTATACTTTATCTCACAAATACGAATGAAAATTTTCTCTTTTCTTTTTTTTTCATAGGGTATGTGTATTCAATTAATATTTTTAAGTTTTTTATAAGATTTTCATAGTCAATGAGTATTAAATTCAATTTGGACTTTAAAAAAATCCATTGAAATCTAATAGAATTCAAAAGTCCATAGATTTGATAAACCAGTGGATTTTGTTTAAATTCTTAGTATATTTTTAATACTTCAAAATCTCTCTAAAATGCATGAAATTTTAAACCAATTTTACATAAACTTCACAAAATCATTAAGACTCTATTTTTTCTATCAAAATTGTTAAATTCCGTAAACTGTTATTATTTTATCAAACCTGTCAAAATCACAAACTATTATAATCAACAAAAAAAATTTAAAATATGTGAATTGTTATCAATCCTCAAAATCTTAATTAAACACACCAAAGATTGAGTTAATCTCGTACCTAGGGCTGTAAAATGATCTGAGTAGAACCGGACACCCAGGTGCTCAAGTATCTATCGATTTACTTTTAGTGGGTCTGGGATCATATTATTCGGATACAAACCGATCTCAGGTATATGAGGACCGGATCCAATCGAATATGAGCTGATACCGTATTTTCATTTTCTAACCAGGTAGTTTATGATCCACTGGATACGAGTCAAATATGATCCACTAATATTAAATATTATTTTTATTTCAATTATTTAGATAATTGTTGGTATAAAATAAATATAATACTATAAAAATAATAACCATAAAAGTCATATTTTATTAAAAGTTAAAACTTATATAAGATATAAATAGTTATAAAATGATTATTTACTTACAAATATAATGGGTTGAAAATATATTCTACATATGGGGTCAAATCGAATATGAGTCTTGAATCATATTTGGATATTCAGGTAAGATTATTTTATAGAAAATAATATGAGACTTAATTTGAGCGGGTATATGAGTGCTCATATTCGGGATCATATTGTATCTGAGCTTAATTTTTCCGCCAGATTTGGATCGTTTATAAAAAAGGATATGAGATATGTATCATATTTTCGAGTCAGTTATAAGCCGAGATATTGGATATTCTGGGTCAATTTACAGCTCTGCTCGTACCAAATACTAGTTTCGGCATGAGTAGTGAACAGAACACCAAATATTTTATCGTGTTCATTGTTCAAATCAGTCTCAAATTCTTATCCCGAAACAAATTACAATTTTCGATCGAATCTCAAAAAAATTGTAGTCTAGTACTCCGTCAGTCTCTTTTTTGTTATCACATTTACTAAAAAAATTGCCCCAGTTGTCTCATTCTTATTACAATTCACATTTGAACATATTTTTTTCATATTTATCCCTTATTATTAGTTCCAATGTTTATAATTAATATATATACTTATAACTTAGCACTGAATGCAATAAATAAATAGGGATATGCACGAAAACAAAGGAGGTGTATTCAATCAAGATTTTTAAGAATATTTAAGGATTTTCAAAATGTATGGGGTTCGGTTTAAATTTTAAAAAATCATTCAAAATCTGGATTTATTCAATTTGGATTGTGAAAAATCTATTAAAATATGAGCGTATTCAATCTAGATTTAAAAAATCTATCAAAATTTTTGGGTATTCAATTTAGATTTTAAAAATTCCACTAAAAACTGATAGTATTCAAAAGTCTACGGGATTTGTTTTATTTATAAAATATGTGGATTTTGATGGATTTGATAGTACATTTTTAGAGAGGTGTATTCAATTGAGATTTTAAATAAAAATTTTTGGATTTTGAAAATCTTAGGATATTCAATTTGGATTTTAAAAAATCTTTTAAAAGCTGATGATATTCAATAGGGATTGAAAAAAATCTTTTAAAATATGGGGTATACAATTTAGATTTTAGAAAGTCCATTAAAATCTGGGGGTATTCAATTTGGATTTTAAAAAATTCATTAAAATCTGGTGGTATTCAAAATTTCATGGATTGTTTTGTATTTTATAAAATTGTAAATTTTGATGGATTTGCTACTGTATTTTATGTTTCCAGAGTTATTAAAAAAAATAAAGATTTTGAATAATTTCAAAAATATTCACAAAATTATTAACATTCTACAAGAAATTTATCAACTCCGTCAAAATCTGCTAACAAAACCTCGTAAAACCCATGAATTATTACCAATTTTTCAAAATATCAACCAAATACACCCCTGAAAATTTAGAACTTAAAATTTTAGTTTTCCTCCATTGGACTGAGCTAATTATATAATCTTTCAGGCGTGGGAGCTCGTAACATTTAATCAAGACACTCACTTCTGCGACGTCTGTGCCATTTTTTACTGAAGTCCTAAATCACGGCTACTGCTACAAGTCTATCACCGAAACTCAGGTATCAAACACGTACATGATTATATATATTTTTTTATAAACCTGTAAATTGATTCATTCATTTGTGGGAAATCAATTTGTCCTCAATTCTTTTGTTATAAATGTGATATTCCCTTGGTTGAATTGTTTGTATTCCTGAGTCTCGAAATGATTGTATCTACAACTATTAGTTTTAAATATATGTAGCGATTTCTCATGTGCTTATAGATATTGTAAATGAATATTGTTCGATTTTTTGCCCATTTTTGTATTCAGGCTCATGGCCAATGATGCTAGAAACGGGCGAGGACTCCAAGCAGTAGATAGAATCAGCAACTTGCCCGAAAACATAATACACCTCTTCCTACAACGCTTGTCGACTCATGATGCAGTAAGGACAACTGTTCTCTCGAAAACGTGGAGGAATATATGGGGAATGCACCCAAAACTATATTTGGATCAAAATTTTATCTCGCAATTGGTTTCGCAGAAGTTTTTTCACTTAGATGAACAAACTAAAATTAACAAAGTTTCGAGAACAATTAGTAATATATTATTAGCTCACAATGGCCCCATTTTGAATTTCGTTCTTTTCATTCCTAGAGATCTGCCTTTTCATCAAAGTACAGATATGGTTTTATGGATTAAAAACATATCAAACAATGGTGTTAGGGAACTGAAGCTTCGTAATGAATCACTACATGCCTGCACTGTTCCCTCTCATTTGTTTTCCTGTTCACAGTTAACTCGTTTGACCCTTGTGAGCTGCATACTAAATCCACCCCTTGGATTTGGAGGATTTTGTAACCTGGTTATGGTAGAACTTGAGCATGTGTTAATTAATGCTGATATGTTGTTCGGCACTAGACTCGAGGAATTGAATATGTATTTTTGCATTGGGATTGAACATTTGGGAAGCCAATTTAGATGTGAAAACAATCTCATCAAGTTGAGTATCGGGAACTGTGAAGAAATTGATTGGAAATGGTTTGAATACACCCAAAAGTTGCTAACTCTTAGCCTCTGGATGCATTTTGAAATGCCAAGTTCTGGTAAAGAAGTGATTAGTTTAGACAAGCTAGTCTGCAATATGCCTAGAATCCGTTCTCTTTACCTTGATGGCTTCTACCTCAAGGTAATTTTTAACATTCTAAAAGTTAGATCAAATGAAGTTGTTATTAACTAATATAATTAGCTGATCCAACGTCATGTCTCACAATTTAATTCATTCTTCGATGTACTTGTGTTTTTGTAAATAGATTTTGGAACCGGGTGCAGCTATTTTGAAGAGGCTTACAAGAGCTACGGAGAACTTGAGATTTCTGAAGCTTCACAATATTAAATTACATGATTTGGTTCAGATTCAACCAGTTCTTTGTTTGATCAGAAGTTCACCTAATCTGCAAGTTCTTAACATTGATCTGGTGAGAACTTTTTCACCCAACCTTATGATATTAAAGTTTTACCTTATTTGTTTTGATTAATTTTTAAGGATTCTGCTCGGAATGTCGTACTCATATAATCCCAAGAGAAATTGGATTATTTATCTCCTCTTCAAGTAAAATGAAATAATGTTTTAATCAAGTGATAACTTGCGATATCAAACAGTAGCATTAGATTATTAAATATACATGTTTTGCTGCATATGAATGTGGCCTTGGACATTTTTGGTTCATTTTGCCTTTAGATGTCTTTATCTCTCCTGTTTACAATTGAACTTGTACAAGAAAGGAATGAGTTCTATTCTATAATAAATGCTTCAAAACTATAGCGATAGGTATATTTTATTTTGTGCATAAACCTAAAACTTCTTTTATTAGAAAACCGTGTTAGACCTGTAACCTAACTGTATTCGGACTAGGACTAATATGATTAAAATGCAGAGATAGCCCAACGGGCCTAAAGTAGGTTAAAGAAAGAAACACCGTAAAAGCCCCTCTCTGCAAGGCTTAAATTTGCAGAAATTTCTAGGCAAATCTGTGTTTATGCAATCAAAGTTCTTGTTATTGACCTTACCGGGAAGGATTCCCCTCTAAAAGGAAAGAGATAGGGATGAAAACAGGTTCACCATTGCACTCAAGAGAAAAACACACTTCGATTGATATTCAGAGTTTTGAGTTGACATGTAGTGCTTGTTGATCAGTTAACATTACAACTTCTTGTGAAGTTTTTGGTCAAGCGATAAGAGGTCCTAAGAGTCGGGAGGACCTTCTAGAGGTTAAGTGGAAGCACTAATATTTAAAATTTGATTAAAATGTTAATATATGTAAGCTTAAAATTATATTATACTTGAATAATAAAAATGTAAACATAAAATGTTCTTACATATTTTCAACTTTTTTTTAATATAGTTATATCATAATAACTATTAATATGTTGAAGTTAAATAATTAGCAAGTCGACATCTTTGACCACTTAATACACTCAATGACCATTTGATCCGCTCAATAGGCCGCTTAATCACGCGCCTAATGATGGCCCTCCCTGTATTCCTCTATATAAGTGGCTTTACAAAATGAAAATATTTTTTGGTCCGATTTTGTATCAGCATCCGTTTAGGCGGCTGTTGAATTTGCTTTTTAGAACACTGCTATTAATGAGAGAAATGAGAGAAATGGGTTGGTTATGAAATTAAAAAGAATTTAAAAAGCATTACTAGGCATCTCAATTTTAGAAATCTATATTGTTCCTCTTGATTTTGTGCTCACTCCTACTACAAATGTGAAAGTTCCCTTTCTCATAGATACAGAACCACTTTCCCTGTTTAGATATTTTATCTTTTTTACTGCAATAAAGAATACTTACACCTTGCTCTTTATAGCTGATAATCACATTTAACTACTTTTTTACCCACTTTATCTCGAAAGTTTTGTTTTCACTCTTGAATTATGTCTTTTGTTTTCTCTTAATGTCATAACTCGTGTTTAGTATATCTGGCTAAGAATTACATTATATCCGGAAGTTTCTCAGGTTGTCTATTACAAAGTTGTGTTTAGTCCAATGATATTATCAGTCTATTTGTTGGCTAGCCAGGACAACTTGTCAGTTTTAGATATTGGTTTTGATTATTCACTACTCTATCTAACTTGAGGTGGACAAGTTACAACTTATGAGATACATATGTATCAGCAATGTTTCTCTTCGTAACATTACTCTTGAATGCATAAATATTATTAAGAAGTAACTGGATAACATTTACATTAATATTTCATACAACTTTTAACAGAAAAGAACTTTTTATATAGGATCATGAAGTACAGAGCAGTGATGGTGTGGAGTTATCGGACCTCATGGCGTTATCAGACTACATGATTCTAGACAAACTCGAAACTATATTGATATTTTACTTGGTCGGTTCCCTCGCCGAGTTTCAGTTCATAAAACTTTTGCTTGCTTTGTCCCCTTCACTTAAACAGATTAATCTTAAAATGGAAGACACCGGAATTGATAATTCTACAGAAGAGTTGAGGATTTCAAGAGAGGTGTCGCAGATCCCTAGAGCATCCAAATCTGCACAGATCCGGTGGATGTAGTAGCGGGCCTAGCTAGTGGCAGGGCAGACATGTGCTGGGAAGGAAATGTTGAAGCATGTAAACTTCAAAATGTTTTGGACTGTAAGTGGTGGAGAAGAGTTGTAGTTCTAGCTTGGGCATATTGAATCTTTTTTTCCCGTTATAAATTCAATTGGTTTGAAACGAACTCCACAAGTTGAAAAAGTTTACCGTATCTTGTAAGTTTAAGACGTGAAAGATATGTTTGTGGTTTTTTGCTTTCATTATGTTTGATTGGTTCTTTAATCATAAAATGGATCCCCCGCATTTACAAAAATCCAACAATAAAAATGCACCAAACTCATGAGAGTTAGTATTTACTGTATGTTATTGGGCACACATTAAAAAGACCGTTTATAAGAACTCCATATAAATTTTTAGTCTAATGTTATTTATGAACACCGTATCTCAACAAGTGTGCTTTTTTATAAGTTAGTTTATATTAATGGTTCATGACAGACCTTTTTTTTTGTTTCCTTGTCAACCTCTGACTTTTATTAAATCCCTTTTGATGACATAGACTAATACACAGAAGGCTTCAAAAAGGTTCCGGGATACAGGTTATCCTATCATACATTCCTACGGGTCATTTGTCCAAAACCGAAGATCACCACTATATCAAGTTTGTATTGTCTCCGGGATGCTTTTAATAAAATTGTTTGATAAATAAATATTTTAATTAGTTATTTGTATTTTTATCGTACATGAATAATTATCTAATCCAAAAAACTCCTCTAACTTTTTAAAAATTAACTTATTGAATATAAACACTATTTTAATATGTTAATTTCGGAACATTAATATTAGAATCAAACTACTAATTAGGCGAGTGGCCGGCTCTAACACTGTGTTACATAAACTTTTTTTTGGAGAGAAAAGAAAAGAAATGCAAAGAATAGATTTCTTCGGCTTGTTCCTGACCAACTTTTATGAAAGAAAGAAAAAGAAAGCCGCGGATTTGAAAAAAGTTTTCTTTATTTTTGTCTCCAAAATCTTCTTCCGACTTTTGGAAAGATTAAAAAAAAAGGAAAATTTATTCTTTTTTTTTCTATGCGGAACACAGCCTAAGTAATTAGGCTAAGATGTGGGGCTTATAAACCCTAAAATAATCAAGTTCATTAAATAAAAAAAATTATTTAAAATTACTGCTAACCTTGCTCCTCCAATCGACGCCACCATCACTATCATGGAGCAAACTGGTATAAAATTCGTGCATAACTCATACACAATTCTAGTATGTATTTGATTAAATTTAAAATTATATGTAACAACTTAATTATGTTAGTGATCCCCTACTTACAATTTATTGGTGTGCATGTTAAGAAGAATAAATTGATTACTTCATATTATATATTCAGATATAATAGAAAACTAGCATAATAACTCGTGTGAGGCACGGGTTATTTTCTAGAGTTTTTTTATACACTACACAATTATAATGTTTTTAGAGCAATTCCAACAATATCCTCTTGAGTCAAATTTTGAAGAAATGTAGATAAATTTTCTCTCCAACAAGTTTCATGTCCCCCTCTATAAAATTAAAAATTTCGAATGTTTCCTCACTTTTAGGAGTGAATATCCCATCAACTATTATTATATTATATTTTTCTTACCCGTTATTTTATATTTAATGAATGAATATAAACAGGGTAGTAAGTGTACGTTTAAAACGAAACGATTAAACTTAATATGTAGAATGCCGTTACTATGTTTACAAATAAAAAGCTAAAAATTAACATACATGTTGAATACAGAGCTAACCAAAATCTTGAATTATATTTAAATAAACTCTATGTACTGCTTTATATTATTACAGAGTTCACTACTAACTTACAATTGACATACTCAATTTAAAAAGATAAAAAATGCATAATTGAAGTCAGAATGCCTTGCAATCACAATATACAATAATATAAAATTTACATTATTATTAATATTAAAGTTGATTTTAATGAAAAATATTAGTTTTTGAAATTCAACGTATGTATGTATCATGTCTGTATGGGAAAATGTTAGTTTTTTATTTACACTACTGTTAATAAAGTAAGATTAAGTTATAAGTATATGTATGTGTTAGCATGTAAATTATTGTATGTTATATCTCTTAGTAAATTATGATGGTTTCAATTATTTATATGTTAAATATCTGATTTATGTATATGTATAATCATTATTAACATCTAGTGAGATAATTGATTACTTAACTAACATGCATTTATAATTATTCAAAAATTAAAATTATGTAATAAATAAATTGCTATTATTTATATATGATATTCACATTATCACTGACAAACAATTCATATCTATTTTTTACGCAACCGGGTATCATCATGGTTGTAACATAAAAAATAAATTATATATTTTTAAGACTTATTATTGATATTCATGATTTTTTTTCAAGAATTCGAAAGAAAAAATTGTAATTATATCGTTATTTAAACTGTTTTTAAATTTTTTCATTATGACTCTAATATTACTTCATATAATAATTTGATAACATTTTATACTATTCTCTTAAAATTAAAAAATTTCAATTCGATAAAGTTTTATAAATATCAGTTGAACTGGTTAATTCCTTCAAATTACAGAAGAATATATGTTTTTTTTCCTTAAATAACATAAAATGCATTGATTCAAATGCTACAATAACATATAGATATAACTTTTATTTGAATAATTCAAAATATTAAAATAATTTAAAATATTTGTACAATATTATCTTGATCAATGAATATTGCTGATCTAAAAGAATTTATTTTTAAAAGCTAGTTTTTTAAAGTGAAAAATGAAAAATAAATCGATTTAGTATATCATTGTAGTTTTAACAAATCTCGTGAGATCTCATTTCAAATTTCAAATATTCTTAAAATCGGGACAAATCCCAAAAATAATAATACGTTACCAGTGAAGTTTGTAATTTTAATATAAATAATCAATTGACTTGATCCTATAATGATCTCAAACACATTAATTTATATTAACATAAGATATTAAAAAATTTCACATTATTGGTAAGATATTCTCACTGAGCTTGTAATTTTAATTTACTAAACGTAGAATCTGACGATATTTTTCGGGCGGGTCATGTAGTCAAATTTCTAGTAATTTTTGAACAATGGGCCAAGTTCTAAAATGCAATGACTCATTATAATTCGAGATTATCTAAACATGTAATACCAATATAAATTATTTATATATAAGCGATCATATTTTCAATTTTTTTTAAAAAAAAATTATATATGTACATTTTAATTACTTTTTATAATAAAAAATATGTTAAAATCATGGTTGTACATAAAAAATAAATTATATATTTTTAAGACTTATTATTGATATTCATGATTTTTTTTCTAGAATTCGAAAGAAAAATTGTAATTATATTGTTATTTAAACTGTTTTTAAGTTTCTTTCATTATGACTCTAATATTACTTCATATAATAATTTGATAACATTTTATACTATTCTCCTAAAATTAAAAAATTTTAATTCGATAAAGTTTTATAAATATCAGTTGAAATGGTTAATTCCTTCAAATTACTGAAAAATATATGTTTTTTTCCTTTAATAACATAAAATGCATTGATTCAAATGCTACAATAACATATAGATATAACATTTATTTGAATAATTCAAAATATTAAAATAATTTAAAATATTTGTACAATATTATCTTGATCAATGAATATTGCTGATCTCAGTATAGAGGCCAACGCAATCAGATCCGGTTTATCGGAAAAAATGACCAAAAGGCCGTGATAGAACTCTGGTTGAAGCCTCGACAAGTCAAAAAGTATTGTCCAGTGACATGCGCCTTCATCTCGAAAAAAAACAGCGCCATAAGAGCAAGGAGAAGGATGATGAAGACGTATTTGTTCAGGATGAGGATGATGTGGAGTTGAGAGTGTACGAAATAGAGCGTAGACTTTTAACTGAGAAAATCAGACGTAAGAAAGAGATTCTGTACCTCCAGCCTGAGTACTCCGAAGTCTCAGAGGATCATAAATCTCTAGAGAATCAAATTACGGAGTTCGACTCCACCTGGCTTCCTTCTAAGCTGTCAAACTTTTCAGAGTATGAGGAGTCCACAGGATCCCTCTATTCTAAAAGAAAAAAAGAAAAGGAAGAGGCAGACGACGTCTCTGAAGATGATGAAAGCTTCGAAGCGTCAGCAAACATCGAAACTATCCAAGTTAGCAGATGATTTATCCTTGATTAAGAATTACATTCGAACTCAGAGTGGAGGAATTGAAGTTGCATCAGAAAGTCCTTTATCAGTAAAAATTGAGAACGCTAAAATCAACAGAGATCTGAAGGCTCCTCCTATCGAGTCATTCGATGGATCCTCGGACCTATCGGATTCTATTAACCTGTTTGACAAGAGGATGGATTTTTTTGGACACTCCGAGGTAGCCCGTTGTCGTTTCTTCTCTACTTGCCTGAAGGGAACATCCTTGAATTGGTTGAACAACCTCCAGCCTCGATCAATCGATTCCTGGTCAATTTTGAAAAGTAAGTTCAGAACTCGCTTCTCAAGTAACAAGAAAGGCGGTAAAATCACAGCGTCACTTATTACGGTCTATCAAAGATCGAACGAGAGCTTGAGAGCATACTTGACACGCTTTAGAGCACATATAGCCGAGATTACTGACTTGGTTGATCCCTTAGCAGTCAATTATCTCATAGCTGGTATTGACCGGACAAGGCATAGTCAATTGCTCGATGAGCTCTTCGAGAAGGAGCCTAAAACCTTGCAGATGGCTATTAAGATTATTGAGCATAGATTAACCCTTCAGGAAGCTGTGGAAAGTATCCAGCATTCCAGATCCCCAAAAATCCGACGAAGCCGAAGTCCATGAAGATCACGAGATTTCGAAAAAAGAGATCCTCGAAGCCCTCGACAACGAGAAGGACCCCACAGACCTAGAACCTCGTGAACGTCTCCGACGTCCCGATTATAAATGGTGGAGGGAGAATAAGCACATCCAACAAACAACCTGTAAAAAAAAGTTTAATTAGAAATTTATAGTAAACTCCAAGATAATTGAGAATGAGAAGGTGGAAAGACAAAGGAGAAACCTTTGGGTTCCCAAAGCAATAATAAGAATAAAAGAGAAGGGCGGGCAACTGTATAGATACAAAAAAGAAGAACGAAGAAAAGCGGCCCAAATTTCAAAAAAAAAATAAAAAAAGAAAAAAGAAAAAAAACTGCTGCAAATAAATGCTCGTGGAACATATTTCAAAGCAAAATCTAAAGATTTCTAACTCCTGGTGGGGACTATTGTTAGGGCCCAGGCCCAATTATGAAGGTACAGACTTAATATTAGACCCAATAAGCAAATAAAGCCCAGTTGACTCTACTATAAATAGGAGGGGAGTATTACTTGAAAGGGGGTTGGTACTTTAGAGTAGGGAGAAATACTTAGGTTCTACAGTTCTTTATATTCCTCAAGATCTGCCTCTTCATCAATGTCTAGATATGACTCTTTGGATTATGTGCATATCAAACAATGGAATTAGGAAATTGAAGATTAAAAATAAAGCACCTAAGTGCCTCCAAAATTCCCTCCTACTTATTTTCCTATTTGGAATTAACTCATATGAAGCTCACTAACTATATACTCAAGCCACCCCTTAGCTTTCAAGGTTTCTGTAACCTAGTTATAGTTGAACTTGTGGATGTCATAATTACTACTGACTTATCATTTGGGACTCAACTCGGTACACTAGATTTTTAATGGGTGCAGTGGAATTGAACATATATGTAGTCAATTAAAATGTAATAAGAATCTTACTGATTTGAGCATCTTCCGATGTCGGGGACTTGAATGCTCGCTTGATAGCATCAGAAAGAAGGATTATCGAGTTGTAAAGAAAATCATGGATATAGACAAGCTATTTGACAAAATTCCTCGAATCAATGTTCTTGACCTTGATGGCATTTTCCTCAAAAGTGAATATCCTACAATTTGTTTAGCTTTCCAACCATATGTCTCAAATTTTAATACATTTTTCAATGTATAGTCTTTGCAACCAGGTGCAGTTGTTATGAACAGGCTTACAACAACAATGGAGAACTTGAAATATCTGTATCTTTTCGATATTGAATCTAGTGATTCACCTAAGCTGCATTCTCTTGACATTTACCTGGTGAGAACTACTTCGGCCAATCTAATCTATGTATCTATGTATATTATAAAAACTGAATCCTTTCGTGATGCATTTTTACCAATACAGCCCTTCTACAACCCTCATAAATGATTTCAGTACTTTCAATATAAATGTAAAATGTTTACCACCTTCATGCCCTTTTTGTCCTACATGAACAGTTTTTTTCCGCCTCCGGTGGTCAAAGTGGAAACTGTAGTTGTTTGTCTAATAATTGTAGGAATTCATCATATGTCTGTTGGAAGCGTAGATGGGCCTTGAACAAATATATAAAAGCTTTGTATAACACAAACACACACCTTTATATATTAATAACAATAATAAACTACAGCTTATATACTCTTGACACAAACACAAGGCTCCTGCCTTTTTCTTTAACAAAGAGCTTCGGCTCTGATTTTTTTTCTCAACTACAACTCTTCTTTTTTCTTTTCTTTTTGTACATATTACAATACCTATTTGCAGCCTTTTTATAGGCTTGAACAAACATAAGGTTACATCATTGCTTACAGCATCATATTTATTATAACAACTAAACCGTGTATTGAGAACATATGCAGCCTACCTTTATTTGCTCCACAATTTTCTCCACACTGTGTATGCATGCATGTGCTTTGGATTTTCCTGCCTACCATATTTTCAGGAAGCTGTATGTGTCTCTCATCTTATTCACACTTGTATTTTATTTATTATGTTTATGGAGAGTTTGACTTCTAACACTCCCCCTCAAACTCGACTTTCCATTCCAAGCTTCTTTTTCATTTTTTGAAATACGTCCGGCTTCAACGGCTTTGTAAAAATATCTGCTAAATTTTCTTCAGTCCTACAATGTACCAACTCCATAATTTTTCCGTTCACCTGCTCTCGAATAAAATGATATTTTATGTTGATGTGCTTGCTGCGACTGTGTGACACCGGATTTTTCGCGAGTGAAATAGCAGATTTATTATCCACATAAATAGTAATTGGATCTTCTTTGGCAAGATTTAATTCGCCCAATATATAGCCTAGCCACATAGCTTGACATGCGCATGCTGCTGCTGCGATGTACTCTGCCTCACATGTTGAGAGGGCAACTGTCTGTTGTTTCTTTGATGACCAAGAAAATATTGTTGAACCGATATGAAAAACATATCCTGATGTGCTTTTCCCGTCATCCAAATCTCCACCATAATCACTATCTGAGTAGCCAACTAATTTTGAATTTTGAGAATGCGTGTAAAACAGACCATGATCAAGTGTACCTTTTATATACCGCAAAATTCTTTTAGCTGCCATGAAGTGATCTTGCTTCGGCTTCTCCATGTACCTACTAACCAATCCAACTGCATACATAATATCTGGACGAGTGAAAGTTAGGTACCTCAAACTTCCAACCAAACTTTTGAATAATGTCGGATTTACCGACTCCCTTGTTGAGTCAATTCTGAGCTTTATGCTTGACTCTGCTGGCGTACTCACTGGCTTGCATTTCTCCATTCTGAATTTCTTTAAAATCTCCTCGGCATATTTTTTCTGCGACATAAAAATTCCATCTTTGCTTTGCTTCACCTCGACTCCAAGAAAGTAAGACATTTGACCAATATCTGTCATCTCAAATTCGTTAGTCATAACTTTCTTAAAATCATCGAACATACCAGGGTTGTTTCCAGTGAAGATCATGTCATCTACGTATAAGCAAACGATCATAATATCTCCCCCTGAATTTGTTTTTGTGTAGAGAGCATGCTCGTATGGACTCTTCACAAAACCATTTTTCTGAAAGTATTCATCAACCCTTGTGTTCCATGCTCGTGGGGCTTGTTTCAATCCGTACAATGCTTTCTTCAGTCTGTAGACTTTATTTTCTTGGCCTTTTCGAACATATCCTGGAGGCTGCTCAATATAGACTTCTTCTTCGAGGTAACCATTCAAGAATGCTGACTTGACATCCATCTGAAAAATCTTCCACTGATTCTGAGCTGCAATTGCTGTAAGAAGTCTTATAGTATCAACTCTTGCAACTGGAGCGAACACCTCATCATAGTCAATGCCATATCTCTGTTTGTAGCCTTTAGCCACCAACCTTGCCTTGTACTTTTCAACTTCACCATCTTGATTGGTCTTTGTCTTGTAGACCCATTTGACACCAATGGCTTTGTGTCCTTCTGGAAGATCTGTGAGCTCCCAGGTATCATTCTTCTTGATTGCACCAATTTCGTCATCCATGGCTTTGTTCCATTTGCTTTCTTCAGAAGCTTCCTCAAATGTAACTGGATCACATTCAGCCATTAAACAAAATAAAGAATAATCAAATGTTGTTTGTACCGGACTTGTTGCTTCATAGATATTATCCAGACTCCGCATCTTCCTTGGTGCTCCCCCTGAACTGTTGCTTCCTCCTGTTGATGGTGTTGATGCGGGAGTTTGTTGATTTGGACTTTGTGGAGGTGTTGGATCATCATCTCCGTCATCTTCAATATTGGGGTCATCATCGTCATCATCATCATCATTAAAGAACAAACCTCTAACTTTTCTTTCTTCATCACTCCATCTCCAGTAATCTGATTCATCAAATTCAACATCTCGAGAAATGATTAAATTCTTCGTTAGTGGATTATACAGTCTGTATGCCTTGCTTCTTTTGTCATATCCGGTAAAGATGCATTTCTCGCCTTTATCATCCAGTTTCTTCCTTTTCTGATCTGGAACATGTGCATATGCAATGCACCCAAAGATTTTGAGATGTCCAACTGATGGTTTGCTACCACTCCATGCTTCATTTGGAGTTTTGTTTCTAACACTTTTTGTTGGACAACGATTCAACAGATAAACAGCACATAACACGGCTTCAGCCCTAAAAGTTCTTGGCATATGCTTTGCTTTCACCATGCTCCTTGCCATGTCAAGAATAGTGCGATTTTTTCTTTCTGCAACGCCATTTTGTTGAGGAGTATACGCCGTTGTCAACTGATGATTGATGCCATGTGCTCTACAGAAACTTCTGAATAAGTTTGAAGTATACTCGCCTCCTCTGTCTGATCTGAGTGTCTTCAAATAATGTCCACTTTGTTTTTCAGCCAGTGCTTTGAACTCCTTGAATTTATCAAGAGCCTCTGCTTTTTCTTTAATAATATATACCCAACTTTTCCTGCTAAAATCATCAATAAATGTTAGGTAATATCTGTTACCTCCGAGTGATGGGATATCAAACGGACCAGCAATATCAGTGTGGACAATCTCCAATGGCCTTCTGGCTCTCCATGATTTTCCAACAGGAAAACTTTGTCTGTGTTGCTTTCCTTTGACACATGCTTCACACAAATTTTCTGGTTCATTAATTTCTGGCAAGCCATCCACCATCTTTGTTTTTGACAATAATTTTAAGCCAGAAAATCCAAGATGACCATATCTTAAATGCCATAACCATGAGTCATTTTTAATGACCGACTTCAAGCACTTCTGCATTTTCGTCTGCATATCAAGTGTGAACAGACGATTCTTTGACATCTCC
This sequence comes from Apium graveolens, assembly GCF_009905375.1. Classification (NCBI taxonomy): domain Eukaryota; kingdom Viridiplantae; phylum Streptophyta; class Magnoliopsida; order Apiales; family Apiaceae; genus Apium; species Apium graveolens. The sequence continues at coordinate 15,157,319 of NC_133652.1, forward strand.
ACATCTGCAATTAATTCTCGAACATGATTTCTGATGATGAGAGAATTATCCTGCATCTGAATATTATATCCTTTCTCCACAAGTTGGCCAAGACTGATGATATTACTTTTCAAAGCAGGTATATAATAAACATCATTTATATACCTTTTCTCACCATTCTTTGATACAATCGTAATTGTACCTTTCCCTTTAACAGGAATTTTTGAAGAATCGCCAAATGTAACTTCCCCGCTGACGGTTTCATCTATCTCCATAAATAAATCTTTGTGGCCAGTCATGTGATTTTTGGCCCCTGAGTCAAGATACCAAACATTCTTCTTGCTTTCCTCGTCTCCTTTATAAGTGAGGAACATAGCAGTACCAACATCTTTATCTTCTTTTGCTGCTGCAAAATGACTAGTTTCTTCCACCTTCGGGGATCTACACTCATAACTGAAATGGCCAAATTTATTACAGTTATAACACTGAAATTGAGATTTATCACCTCGTTGTTGAAATCCATCTCTTCCTCGGCCTCTAAAATTTTGAACACGACCAGATGATTGATAACTTCCCGAATTCTGGCCTCTATTGAAGGACTGCCTTCCTCGTCCTCGTCCACCTCGGTAGCCACCTCTAAAACCACCTCTGCCACGTGCAGAACTGCTACTGCCAGAACTGTCACTGATGGACACCTTACTTTGCAACGCCTTCTCCAAATGGCTTGCATCATCATACTGGTTCATTCGTTGCTCGTGGGCTTGAAGAGAACCTACGAGCTCATCAATGGAAATTGTGGATAGATCTTTTGACTCCTCAATTGATGTAACAACGTAATCAAATTTTCTTGTCAATGAACGGAGCAACTTTTCCATGACCCGGATATCATTAAGACTTTCACCGTTTCTTTTCATCTCGTTTGTCACCGTTTTCAAACGCGTAACAAATTCACCAATATTTTCGGAGCTTTTCATTTTTAAATTTTCGAACTCGCCACGTAGAACTTGGAGCCGCACCTTTTTAACTTTTTCGACACCCTGGAATGATTTCTGCAGAATCTCCCACGCATCTTTTGCTGTTTTTGCTTCAGAAATTTTTTCAAAGGTAGATTCATCAACACCTTGAAAAATTGTGAATAACGCCTTTTTATCTTTTTTACGGGACTCCTTTAACGTCGTCTTCTCGGCATTTGGAAGAGCTGCTTCAGCGGCTGCATCCACGGGCTCGCTATACCCATTTTTCACAGTATCCCAGTTATCGTAAGAACCGAGTAACACCTTCATTTGTATACTCCAGTTCCCATAATTTGTTGCCGTCAATTTTGGAATTTGCGGTTGCATCATATTCGCCATTTTTCCTGAACAGAACCTTGGCTCGGATACCACTTGTTGGAAGCGTAGATGGGCCTTGAACAAATATATAAAAGCTTTGTATAACACAAACACACACCTGTATATATTAATAACAATAATAAACTACAGTTTATATACTCTTGACACAAACACAAGGCTCCTGCCTTTTTCTTTAACAAAGAGCTTCGACTCTGATTTTTTTTCTCAACTACAACTCTTCTTTTTTCTTTTCTTTTTGTACATATTACAATACCTATTTGCAGCCTTTTTATAGGCTTGAACAAACATAAGGTTACATCATTGCTTACAGCATCATATTTATTATAACAACTAAACCGTGTATTGAGAACATATGCAGCCTACCTTTATTTGCTCCACAATTTTCTCCACACTGTGTATGCATGCATGTGCTTTGGATTTTCCTGCCTACCATATTTTCAGGAAGCTGTATGTGTCTCTCATCTTATTCACACTTGTATTTTATTTATTATGTTTATGGAGAGTTTGACTTCTAACAATGTCAGCCTCACTTTCTTCACACGTGTGAGAGCAAGTAATTTTTACATAGATTTGCTACAGTTGAAGGTAACCCTCTCCCACGTGCACAGTTGATTTGATGCGGGTACAACTTACTTTTTCAACCATTCTGCACTAAATGTTGAAATATGTTGATAATGACATAATTCATTGAATCTTTTTCTTCTCCTTGGTCTGGTATCTAAGCTGGATGTTTTCTTTTCAATTATTTCGATAAAATATTATCTTCTCAGTTTTATTTCTGCAGGCAGTTGGCTCTATGTTGGTTGGATCGATGAATCGCTTGCGTAACCTATAATTCTGGTTTGCCTCTGTCTTCCTTATGTTTGCCTTTTATTTGTTGTCTTCTTGATTATTGTGAGCTATGTTTTCTTTACAATATTCAATAGTTGAAATTTTAGCTCTTCATACTTTGCAAGTACTGTAATGGTATGAAGTTTACGAGTACATAGTTATTGATTTTTATGTAAGTTTGTATTTCTTCATATGTATGTTTGTATCAGATAGTTACTTTTAATACCTGATTTGCATTTCTCTCTTACTTTTTCTTACTTTTTTTTTAATTTCTTTTTTTTTATATCTTTTCTGTAGCAGATCTGAAAGTTTATTACTGCCTACCTTGGAAATGTTCTCAATACTCCACTAATGCTGCTGCTACATTCAAGATTGGTTTTTACTGGCTGGAATGCATGTATGGCTGTAGGGGTCATATACTTGGTGGGTGTTTGGAATATCCATAATCTAACTTATACAAGTACTGTGTTTGTTTTAACTTTTCTTTTTGTTGCTAAATAAAAGAGTCTCTGCTTAATAGTCCTGGGCTAATTCTCTACTTTTTTATAAACTAACCTTTGAACCTTAGCATGAAACCCTAGGTCTTAGTCTTAATCTTAAGCTTCACGGATACAATCATACAAGATACAATTCAAAAGTCGTCAAGATTTTCAATTGCAGCAACACCAGCTGATGACATACCTCATCCCAGAAACACTCAGCAACCCCATTCCTAGAATATAGCCCAAAGCCTTATGTTTATTGTTTAAAAATGTACTTCAATTATAATGAAGTTTGGTTATTTGATTTGATTGACAAACTTTCCTTGCTTTTGAGTTACTAGATCAGTGAGAAAGATATATATATATATATATATATATATATATATATATATATACTACATTGCAAGATTAACTTGGTGTGTAAATTGTATGTGAGCGCCCCAAAATTGAATAATCTACCATTAGTATAAATGTTCAAAAGTCATTTCGGTTAATATAACCATAACGGCAACTTAAAATTGCAGATATGGAGCTTTATGTAATTGGTATGACTTGTATAATTGGTTAAAAGAAAACAAAACTACAATTTGAAAGTTTCCTCCAACGGACCATTGACATTCTCAATTTACGAGTGTTTTGACAGGTAATTTTGTTAAGCAACTACATAAGAAAATGTTGACAGGGTCTCCTTGATATTTTCTCCCCCACAAATTAATTCTTCTTTTTCATTTTTTAAGTTTTCCTAATTTTAAAATTAATTACTTTCATAAATTAATTAATACTTCTGCAAATTTGATAAACCCGCCCTAATATAATAGAGAATAAGGATCATAAGGTTAATTTTAGGCTAATTTTCGTGAGATAATGGGAAAAACCTGTAAAAATAAAGATCTAGATATTTATTAGTAAATATGTACTTTCCATATTTGTATGTTATTTTAAAATTAAAAAATCACATAATTAAATGATGAATGTACTACACACAAATTAATCACTATTTCAGGAAAAAATTTCTAATATCTAGCTCATGATACTTATTCTCATAATAAAAATCAAGATACTTACGAAATGATATTCACTAAAAGATAGTAGGGGATTGGGTGCAAGTGTACAAAGTTAGATAGAGATGAATTTTTGTAAAACTGCTAAGTGCGTAGACATGCACATTCTTTCGTGAACATAATTATGATTTTGAAGATTAGGTATCTATTTAGGCTCAGATTTGGGAGTGTGGGAGTGTCGTTCAAAAGATGCCGGTGGAAAAAGTGTTGTTAGGAAAATTAAATTACTATTTGCTAAATTTTTGTAATTTATGCATATTTTGAGACATAATATATAAAAATAATATTTTAAAAGATGAAAATGGCTTTTTCAAAAAGTATGGGGACATGTTTTTGCTGACAGCAGCTTTTAGACCAAAAGCGTTTTTTCAACAACAACTTTAGAATTTACCAAACACTTTTGTCACTTTTCAGTAAAAAACTGGTGTTACTGTCTGCAAGAGTAATAACCAAATGGACGTTGGGGTCAATTTAAAAATTGTTCAATGAAATAGCTACTGCCGACACCACTTTGAAGTTGCAGTTATACAAGGATACTTCATTAAAAATTTATATTTATTCAATTTAAGGGTATATTAGTAAGGGGCAATGTTAACGGTTTAATTTAATTTACATAATTTTTAAAGGGAACAAAGAATTATCTCGAATACCGACGTTACTTAAATTATAATTTTGAATATATATGTTTAACTGTTCTACCCACTCTTCTATCGTAAAGATAAGTTACCATGTGAGTTCGAATGTTGCAATATTGTTGAAGGTAAAGTTACAAGTCTACCTAATGTATTCTCAAGGCTACCGAACTACTCCATCCGTCCCTAGACATATATATTTTAAGATGAATAAAAAACATAGTTTTATAATTTTTTTAATTTTTTTTAATAAAAGTTTAAACATTCTATTGTTATTCAGAAATATAAATTTTTAAAAGAAAATTATAAAACTATATATTCTATATTAATCTTAAAATATGTGTCGGACACCCCGTCTAAAACGAAAACAATTGAGTGGAATAGACAATTGAGTGGAATAGAGGGAGTACGTAGCTTTGATTCAAAATTTCACACTTTTTTTTCATTCAAAATTGTACCTGCTTTGATTCAAAATTTCACACTTTTTTTTCATTTTCTTTTAGACCACGCCACTTTTCAATCCTGAATTATCTACAATATAGGTTATTTATCTTTTCACATACATTTTAAATCCATTTTAAATATTTAGTTAGAAAAATAAGTTATCTTTTTTGTAAAAAAATGTATATGCTAAACTTAATTTAAAAAGATTAAAATTTTAATATTTTACTATAGTTTCAGTACATTTAAAATGCGTGAGAGCAAGTTAAACTTCCTACCGTTAAATTTCGATTAATTAATAATTTTCTATAATCCTAACTTTTACCCATAAATATAAATTAATAATTCGTTAAATTTATAATATTATAGTTTTTATTAAAACATGTAGGTCCTCTATAATATATAAATTAATAATTTTATCTTAAATCAAAATTATATATTTATTCAAAGATAAATTTCTAAACAAAACTATTAATGTAATAGATTTTATTAATATATACTTTTTGAAAGTAATTTGTAGCATGTATTTCATTTTATATTTTTTTTAGGGAATCATGGAGTTCTAACTTACTATCTACATATTTCAAAAGAAAATTAATATATACAAACTGCAGTAAAAAATATTCAATGTCATTATCTTTATATTAAAAAATCATTTATTGATACCCGTTTAAAACTAATATTGTCATCCTTAGCTTGATCTTATTTCTCATTTCTATGTCAACCAATACATCTAAGTATTCGTTTATCATCCCGCAATTTTACCCGTGCTTCATTTTCGTCAAGATAATCAATAACATTTTCTGCATTTATTGTGTTATGATAATTAATACTTTTTCTACATATATATTTGTAAATATACGTTGATAATTTAATTAGGATACATATCGGTAAATTAATAAATTATTAATATAATATAATGTTAAAATTAATTTTTAATTAATTAATTAATATTTCAGTTAACGAACTGCTGAGCACGCCCATGAGTTTACCAACTCAACCAACGAACGAGTCCTATTTTCGATCTTCAAATGGGTACCTGAAATTTTGATATAATTAAATATAATTAAATGGGTTAAAAATGGGGTCTCCTATTTTTCGACTAACTAAAAACCGATTTCAATTTTAAATTTAGTTTGTAAATACAATATGTAACAAACCACATTTTTATTTATAAATATGTAATTGTATTGGTTTAGTGCATACGCTTATGATTGACATTATACATTATATTATTAATTTGAACACATTAAAAAATTGCTTAGCAACGCGGGAAATAATCCTAGTTAATTATATTGATACTTAATTAGATAATGTATTTAGCCTATAATTTTGAAGGTTTCTGCATGCTTGGATTGTGACTCATAGAACAGAGAAGAATTGGGATAATTTTCCTTCTTATGTAAAACCAAATTTAACTAAGGACCAGTTATGTGATCAAATTATTAAATACATTTTCCTGCATATGAATCCTACTCTGTGATTCTGCAAGAGTGTGAGTAGTATTGATATCTCTCCCTGCCTATCTTAATGGTATATTTATTTTGTCATTTTCGTCTTCCTATATGTAACAAATGTCTAATTTGCAAAATATTTCACCTATTCACAAAGAGCTTCCTCCTAACGGTACTGAATGATGGCATAAACATTAATCATTTGCATTTTTTTAAAATAGATATATTTGGATTTGGAGGTCTGCGGTCAAGTTTTTTATAGAAACTGCTATAAAATCACCTGCAACCATCCATGTACCTTGTATGTCTTAAACCTATCATACTAATACATGCCTTACTTTTTACTCTACTAGTAAAAGGGCCTTCTTCAATATGGCTTTTGCTAAACAAGAAGCCGTGAATTCTAGTTAGTAATAATTGATTTTTTGCTATAGCAATAGGTCTGACTTGTTTTTGCGCCTAAAACTTAAAATTTGTGTACTTGAAACTGAGTGTTAATTTTATTTGGACTCAGACCGTCAAAAGTAGGAGATAGTAATGAATCTAAGATAAATAATCTATGTATTCTCGGGCACAATACTAGGGAGAAAAATACACCTCAATCGGTGTTCGGAAATTTGAGTTCACATATAAAGCCTAGGAGCTTTAAGTGAACAGATAGCACTTGTTTGGTTGACACGTCCGTAATCGGTATCCAAGAACTTCAACTTTTTGAAAAGTATTCATATGTGAAGTTGTTGGTTAAAAAAGAGAGAAATTATGCTTTAAAGTTGTTTTGTATGCTTTCTTGGATAATATTTTTTTTCTTCAATTACTTGTTAACTAAATTTTGTTCTCTTTACTAATCGTATTATATCTTAAAGCTTCCCATTTTGTCTATTGTAAGATTGTATTCGGTCCCAATTTTATTTGTCAGTCTATTTCGTAAATCTTAGAAATTGTTTCATTCACCTCTGTCGTGCATATACAATGTTTAATGTTATATTCTGTGGATAAGTTGGAACATACAGCACAGACATTTACATCAATTATCTACAATAGCTTTCTTGGTAACATATCTATTTATTTATACTAAACTCTTATCTCAACCTTGTATATAGGGGCATGAAATTCAGGGCAGTGATGGTATGGAGTTGAGAGAATTAGGAACACTCTTTTCATATGCAGTACACACACTTAATGGCATCCCAAGATCATACCTTGTAACTAGGCAGAATACTTTTCTTAAGAACACACACACTGCTGTTTGAAACAAGAGAGAACAGGGTAACACTTTTTTTTATTAACTGGTTTGATAATAATTTATAATAGCAGCAGAATTTTCTAGAACAGAATTTTCTAGATGATTATTAAGTGCATGAGCCTAGTAGAATATTCTAGATGGTTATTAATTTCAAGTACATATTCAAGAACCTTTTAATACATGATTTATCTTAACAATTCTAGTACTTTCATGATACCTTCACAATCTTTCTGGAACCTTCTGGAAGTTTGCACAATATTTCAACACTCCCCCTTTGTGTGAACTTCGGATACTAAACCAAGTTGGCTCTAAGAAACTCAAACTTCGCCTTAGGTAAAGCCTTCGTAAATATATCAGCAAGTTGTTCATTGGTATCCACTTTGATAAGATCAATCTCATTTTGCAGCACCTTCTCTCGTATGAAATGATAATGAACTTCGATGCGCTTAGTTCTTGCGTGAAATACCGGATTTGAGGCTAGTCGAATCAAACTCAAATTGTCACAATATAACTCCACCGTTCGCATAGAACCATGAGAAATATCCTCAATTAATCTTGTTAACCACACACACTCTTGTGCAGCAAGTATGGCAGAATTATATTCTGCCTCCGTACTTGATAGGGCTATGGTAGCTTGCTTCTTGCTGCACCATGATTTCACAGCTGATCCAAGGTCAAAACAATAGCCTGATGTGGATCGTCTTGATGAGGGATCTCCTGCCCAATCTGCGTCAGTAAATCCACAGAGTTAAATTTTTGCACTTCGTTTATACATCAGCCCGTAGTTCATTGTATTCTTAAGATAACGAAGTATCCTATTAGCTGCATCCAAATATGGCTTATTTGTTATCCAAATGCATAAACTGACTAATAACTCCAACCGAAAATGATATATATTGCCTTGTGATTGTCAATTAAATCAAACTTCCAACCAAAGTGCGATATGTTTTTTCATCCTTGAGCTCCTTTCCAGAATCGGTTCTTAACTTCAGGATTTGTTCCATTGGAGTAGTTGCTGATCTGCAATTAACCATCTTAAATTTCTTAAGAATCTTTTTAGTATAATGACTTTGAGTGACAAAAATACCTTCTTTGCACCTTGATACCTCCAAACCAAGAAAGTTTTTCAGCTCCCCTAGATTTTTCATCTCAAAACGGATAGCAAGTTCATCCTTTAATCTATTGATTTCTTGCTCATCATTCCCGGTTATTATCATGTCATCGACATATAATAACACAAGAACGTGCACCTTGGAATCTTTCTTTATGAATAAACTCGCATCAGCACTTGAGGAAGAATAACCACAAAATGATAGATATTGAGAAATTTTTCCGAACCAAGCTCGTGGTGCTTGTTTAAGCCCGTAAATAGCTTTCTTGAGACGACATACATAGTCTGGAAATTTCTTTGATTTAAACCCCAAAGGTTGCTCCATATAGATTTCCCTATCAATGTCTCCGTAAAGGAATGCGTTCTTTACATCTAGTTGCTAAAGTTTCCATCCTTTTGAGGCAGCCAGAGATAAAGTAGCTCGAACGGACGTCATTTTTGCTACGGGACTGAAAGTTTCCTCATAGTCCAGCCCGTATTTTTGGGAGAAACCACGAGCTACAAGCCTCGCTTTATATCGATCTACACTTCCATCGGATTTACGTTTGACTTTGTAAACCCATTTGCAAGAAATTGGTTTAACTTCTTCAGGTTTGGGAACTAGATCTCATGTCTCGTTCTTATGTAGTCCTGATATTTCCTCTTTCATAGCAACTTCCCAATCTGGATTGCCTTTGGCATCTTCATATGATGATGGTTCAGATTCATCAACCGGGCCAGCAAAAAAACATTCCATAATCTTATCATATTCAGCTCCAATAGTGTAGTCAGTGTATCTTTCATTCCTCTTCCGTGTTCTTTGTGATCTTCGAGGCGGATGATCGCTTCTATGAGTTTCATTATTTTCTTCATGAGTTGCTTCACTTTCACTTTCAGAATCACCGTGAGACATATTTGTAGCTGAAGGAGTTTCTTTGTCATGTGCATCTTCATTCTCATCGTTTGACAGATCTGCAAGCTTTCTTAATATAGGTTGTACATAGTAAGACGATGTTTCATCAAAGACAACATCTCTTGATGTCACAACCTTAAGTGTTTTGGGATCCATGCATCGCCACCCTTTTCCATTAGGATCGTAGCCCACAAAGACATATTTTCTTGTCCTTGCATCCATTTTAGCACATAATATTTGGTGGGCCTGGACCCTAGGACCCGCCATTAGCAAGTTTTTTTACACATGTTTCTGTGGATTCTCATATATTTGTCCCGTTACTTTCTCCATATTTCCCATTGTCAATTCGATTTCTTTTGGGGTCAATCACTACATTCTTAGGATTAGATTCCTTGTATCCCTGGTTGATATCTTTTGTTACTTATTTTCCATTTAATTTAATTTTATCCCCTATCTTCTGTTCCCTCAAATGACTTGATTTGACTAGGACCTCTCCAATCTCGTGAATCCTACAATCAACACCCATGAATCTCGCATCTCCCTGTTTTCCACCATGGGCGCTTGATGCTTCCCCTTGTTGCATCTAGGCACCCCATGCATCCTTTCCACGACCTGCATTTCGAATCCACCTCGATCCTTTATTATTTTTCACACCTCTGGACGGTGCACGTAACCAAGTTCTGTATGCCTTGTCTATCTCTTCTCAGGATTTGAATAAACAACATCACACTCCCTTTCAAAATGTCCTATGACACTGCAAACAAAGCAAAATATACCAAGTTTTTCACTTTTAAAATTAATCCAACTCCAATTGTTTCCTTCTTGCTTTATCTTTAACCTTCGTTATAGCGGCCTTTCTACGTTCACTGCAACCCGAATTTTATATATGGTTTCCAGCCTCCTTCAAATGTTCCTGGATTTGATCTGACATACTTTCCCGTTACTGTACCTATGTTTTTCAAAATGTTCTCAGAGACAAAGCCCCTTGGCATATCATGTATATATCATGTATATGTATCCACATTTCCATATCTTGTATCTGAACCGTAGTTGGATGTTCACCAATTTCCACTTGATGAAGCACAAGTATCTATTTTTTAATAGACCAAGGCCCTCCCTCTATAACCTTTGCCACATCCAGTTTATGATAGAATATGAGCGAGTATTTCCGACCTCCCATCTCATACACCTCCATTCCTTCTTTGGTCGGCACTCAACTCAAGGAATTGGAAATGGAAATCTGTACTGGGATTGAACATTTGGGATGTCAATTTCAATGTGAAAACAATCTCACTTTCTTGAGTATCATTGACAGTGAAGATATTGATTGGGAGTGGTTTGAAAGCACCCAAAAGATGGAAGTTCTTAGGCTCGGGATGGATGAAGTGCCAAGTTCTGGTATGGAAATGATTACTTTAGACAAGCTACTTTGCAATATGCCTAGACTCAATTCTCTTTTCCTTGATGGCTTCTTCCTCAAGGTAATCTTTAATATCCTACTAGTAGTAAAATTGTTATTTAACTAATATAATTAGTTGTTCCAACTAAACATCTTACAAAAGTAATTTTTTCCGATATACTCAGATATAAACGTGTTTGTATGTAGATTCTTGAATCAGGTGCAGGTATTTTGAAGAAGTTCACGAGAGCTATGGAGAACATGAAATATCTGTACCTTCACCGTATTGAATTATATGATTTGATTCAGATTCAACATGTTCTTTGTTTGGTCAGAAGTTCACCTTATCTGCACACTCTTGACATCGATCTGGTGAGAACTTTTTTCCCCAATCTTATCATAATCCTAAGATAGACTTGGAATAAACAGATTTTCTTATCAATGGACAAATTATGTTATCAAATAGTAGATATTTTAGAATACTGAATATACCATATTGGCTGCATATAAATGTGACCCTAGATGTTTTTGTGTTTCAACTTGTAACTAAGTATAATTCACAAAACATACCCCATATGTTTTTCCCTCTCCTATCTAGAAAGAACTTAATTAAGCAAGGAATGAATTTTATTCAAGAATAAATGCTTTAAACCTACAATGTTAGGTATATTTTATTCTTGCTCATAAACCTAAAATACTTAAATTAGAACACTGAGTGTCGGACATGTAACCTAACTGTATTCTGACTAGGACCGATATAATCTAAAAAAAAATATAGCCCAAAACAGGCCTAAAAGAAGAGAAATGAATGAACCACCTAAAAGCCCCCCTCTGGAAGGCTTAGTCTAGTATCTACCCCTTTGTCTAGTGTCTGTTTTTAATCCAAATGTGAGTATCTACCCCTTTGTTTATGTACCTGTCTACACTCTGCATCATGCAGTAAGTTTTACACAATCTAAATTTGGAATCATATTTTCCCCTTGATTGTGTGGTCGCTCCTACTAAAAGAGTGTGAGATCCCTTTCTCATAAATACATAATCCTTTCCTCCTTTAGATTTTATGCATAATCTTTTTAACTGCAATAAAGATGACCTTACACATCGCTCTGTACAAGTGATAATCACTTTAAACTATAATTTTTATTCACTTCCACTCAAAAGTTTTCTTTGCTCTTTTGAATAATATTTTTTTTTTCTCTTCATTCTATAACAGGATTTAGTATGAACTCATGTCTCTTTAAGAATTCACATTATATTTGAAAGTTTCTCCGCTCATCTATTACAAAGTTGTATAAATGGTGGCATGGGGTCATAATTATATAATCAATTTATTTGGTGGCTGGTCAGGACAATTTGTCAGTTTTAGAGATTGGGTTTTATTATTCACTACTGTATCTTATTTTATATGAAGAAGTTACAACTTATTATTAGAAGATACTAGATGTTATCTACAATATTTGTGATAGTAACATGAATTTTTAATGCATAGATATCCATCAAGAACTAACTGGATAGCTTCTATATTAACATTGTATATAGGATCATGGAGTACATAGCAGTGATGGTATGGACTTACTGGACCTTGCGATGTTGTCGGACCACATGATTCGGCTTGAAACCCTTAAAATATACAACTTGATTGGTTCCCGTGCCGAGTTTCAGTTCCTTAAACTTTTGCTTGCATCTTCCCCTTCGCTTAAACGGATTGAACTTAAAATGAAAGACATAGTTGATGATCCTACAGAAGAGTTGAGGATTTCACAAGAGTTGTTGCAGATCCCTAGAGCATCCAATTCTGCACAGATCCAGTGGATGTAGTAGCGAGTCTAGTGGCAGGGTTGACTGGTGTATCTTGTGCAGCAGAGCTGTAGTTCTTCTGGCTTATTTCAACAGAGCTGTAGTTCTTCTGGCTTATTTCAAAACTCTTATTAAAGTGCACATTGAACCTTTTTTTGGTGGTTGTAAAATCAATTGGTTTATAACGAACTCATCAAGGTCCCTTATAACTTGTAACCATCTGAAAGACATTTCTGCCATAGACCATACTGTTTTTGCAAACTCACATGTAAACAAGACATGAGTATCTGTTTCAGTTTCAGAATGACACCAGGGACACAGTATACTGATGTTAACCTGTTTCGTTGCCAGTGCGTGAGCTGTAGACAGACATGACTTACAAACTCGCCATAAGAAATTGGTAACCTTGCATGGTAATTTTAACGACCATAGCTTGGTCCAATACAGCTTAAGCGCATCTTCAGATTCACCTTGCATCCATCGATACCCATTCTTTACTGTAAACTCCCCTTTCTCCTCTAATATCCAAAATCATTAATGTGTGGTATCATTCATGGGCAACGGGATTTTCTTAATTAGCTTAGCATCTCGACTTTGGAAAATGTCATGAATGACATCATAATCCCATTTACGCTCGTCATCCTGCATTAAGCTATATACTGTGTTATCGTGTATCTGCACAGGCATTGGAGTCATTACATATTCATTATTCACCTCCGGTAGCCAAGGAACACCCCAAACACATATATCCTTTCCATTCCCTATGCTTTTCCGAGCCCCTGCCTTGACCACCTCTATTGACGCCAAGATACTTCTCCAAACATAACTTGGATTTGTTCCTACTTCAGCATCTAAGAAACTCGAATTAGGATAATCCTTCGGCTTCATTACTGCAGAAATTAATGGGTTAATCCCTTAAGTAATCTCTGTTGGGAAAAACAATAGAACAACAACTAAATTAACACAACGAGACAGTTATATAACGAATAACAATAACAAGGCAAATCACCAATAACGAAAACAAGCCACGATGATTGAAAACATTAAATAATCAGAAACTGTAAAATAAAACAAGACGAGTAAGAAAGCTTATCGTAGATGTTCAACGGCGATCAGACGTCAGCCGCCCGGAAATATGTATGTGTATATTTTCTAGAAAGAGAAGGGGGATGAGGAGGCTGCTAGGGTTTTCAAGATGTATATCCCACTTTTCATCAAAAACATTTTTCTTCTTTTTAATCCCAAAAAAAAATATAACTGATCAGTTTTAATTAATATAAATATTTTTACTTAAAACATATTTTAATATGAATATTATTTAGAATTGTAACAGTTAGACATACCCAATTTACCAAGCCGAGACCCATAAATTCTAGGCCCACTAACAAATTCTAACAAATAATATTTATATTAATATATTATATGAAGTCACTATTTATTTAATTAAAACAATAGTAAAATCTCTCACCCAGGTCGCCTCGCGTACCGAAACATTCGCCCATCGACTCGACCCGGGTTGTGTCGTGGCGAGGCGAGGCGGCGGCGGCGCGCGTGTGCGCGAGGCCCATACTACACTCGCATGTGCATGCGTGCATGTGTGCATACCCACATGCCTTAGTAGTTGTGCACTACACTTGCATGTTATACAATATAAAGCCACCAACACTCTTTTACCATATCAATGTGGTACTCAAGTTTTTACAATTTAGTCAACCACAAACCAATTTCAAGCTAGCCATTACAACTCCACGTTTCCTTTCCTCTTGATCTCTCCCATGTAAATATGTCTCCGGACTCTTAAATATAAACCAAAACTAATACAAATCCAATTATTAAACCGAAATTATATTACTGTCAAAGGTTACAATACGGAAGCGCGGCTAAAAGCGGAACTCCAAAAGTCAATATACTTCAATCCTAAGGTCCTCGAACTCCAATGATATCTAATTCGATTTCTTAGACGAAACCTGAAAAAATGTAAGAATGAGCTGCGAAACCCAGCAAGAGACCAATCGATCTAACTAGTAGGCCAAATAACATATACAATATAACAAAAATACGATAATTATACGACACGATATTCGAAACAAACATTTTCTATACACATTCTTACTCTTATTCGACACATACGATACACATAACACATAAATAACAATAATTTAAAACCGATAATTCATGCCACAACAACTACAACCCGCTGATAACTCTTCTAAATTTTCAGAAAACTGTCACTACAATCCGGTGAACACGGTCCTAAGTTCTTATTCGATATTTTCACAAACCATGGTACAAATCAAAGATCTCAAATGATCGTCTAGACATCACATATATACATTCATACATATTCTATATCACATAATACTATCAAATATATCATCACTTAGCCAAAGTTTTGATAATCAAATTTACACGTATATCACACAATTTTGAAAACACTAGAACGATCGATCGAAAACGTACCTCAAAACCTGACAAGATCTGAATATACCCTTTTTGACCCTCTAAACGATGTTTTCTTAGAAAATACAAAACACGAAAGTTGTATAGAACGAAAAGACCTTTCCGAAAAGTCTAGAATCAACAAATTCTGACTTACGATGAATTTTCTACGAATTTTACAAGATTGCTGATTTTGGTGTATAAAACCCTACGAAATTTAATAATTAAGGCGAGGAAGACGGATATGGTGTATTTATAACGATACAAAACCCTATATCTTAACCTATAAGTTATCCATATTAGAATCTGATCCAAATTTTAGTCCCATTGGTCTAATTCAATTTTAATATCCTAATATTTATCTAATTTTAATACTTTTTGTTTTATTATTTTATTATTAATCTTATTCTAAAAATTACCGGATATTACATACTACCCTCCTTAAAAAGAATTTGGTCCCCAAATTCACAACAATTCTATACATCTAGGCTCTCTAATCTCTTATAGGACGAAATTTAATAATTAAGGCGAGGAAGACGGATATGGTGTATTTATAACGATACAAAACCCTATATCTTAACCTATAAGTTATCCATATTAGAATCTGATCCAAATTTTAGTCCCATTGGTCTAATTCAATTTTAATATCCTAATATTTATCTAATTTTAATACTTTTTGTTTTATTATTTTATTATTAATCTTATTCTAAAAATTACCGGATATTACATACTACCCTCCTTAAAAAGAATTTGGTCCCCAAATTCACAACAATTCTATACATGTAGGCTCTCTAATCTCTTATAGGTGAAACTTAAACTATGGTCCACAAGATCGAATCCTAAGAAAACACTCGGAGGGACGGCCTGCTTTGATACCAACTGTAACAGCCCGTACTTCCGGACTATTAAATCTAAACCAAAACTAATACAAATCCAATTATTAAACCGAAATTCTATTACAAAGGTTACAATACGAAAGCGCGGCTAAAAACGGAACTCCAAAAGTCAATATACTTCAATCCTAAGGTCCTCAAACTCTAATGCTATCCAATTTGAACTCTTAGACGAAACCTGAAAAATTGTAAGAATGAGCTGCGAAGCCCAGCAAGAGACCAATCGATCCAACTAGTAGGCCAAGTAACATATACAATATAACAAAATACGATAATTATACGATACGATATTCGAAACAAACACTTTCGATACACATTTTTATTCTTATTCGATACATATGATACACATAACACATAAACAACAATAATTTAAAACCCATAATTCATGCCACGACCACTACAACCCGGTGATAACGGTCCTAAATTTTCAGAAGACTGTCACTACAATCCGGTGACCATGGTCCTAAGTTCTTATTCGATATTTTCACCAACCATGACATAAATCAAAGATCTCAAATTATCGTCTAGACGTCACATATATACATTGATACATATTATATATAACATAATACTATCAAATATATCATCACTTAGCCCAAGTTTTGACAATCAAATATACACGTATATCACACAATTTTGAAAATACTAGAAAGATCGATCGAAAACTTAACTCAAAATTTGACCAGATCTGAATATAGCTTTTTCGACCCTCGAAACGATGTTTTCTTGGAAAACACGAAATACGAAAGTTGTAGAGGATGAAATCCTTTCCGAAAAGTTCAGAATCCACGAATTCTGACTTACGATGAATTTTCTAAGAATTTTATAAGATTGTTGATTTTGGTGTACAAAACCCTACGAATTTTAATAATTGAGGCGAGGAAGACGAATATGGTGTATTTATAACGATACAAAACCCTATATCTTATCCTACAAGTTATCCATATTAGAATCTGATCCAAATTTTAGGCCCATTGGTCTAATTCAATTTTAATATCCTAATCTTTATCTAATTTTAATACTTTTTTGTTCTATTATTCTATTATTAATCTAATTCTAAAAATTACCGGATATTACAACAATCCATTATTGTCTCAGAAAATCCCTTCATCAATCTTCTAGGTTGTCTTTGCCCCCCTCTCTTCTCATCCATCAAAACAATATCATTAAAGTCTCCTATTATACACCACGGTAACATTGAGGCTACGGATAGATCACGAAGCATATTCCAATATTCAATCCGTCTAGCTCTATCAGGAATGCCATAATACCCAATATATCTCCACCTTCCAATTTGTTCATTATTGACCTCAAAATCCAACAGAAGTCTAACTGTCCAGCCCACGACAGTTCCATGCTAAGATACTCATAATATTTGGTGGGCCTGGACCCCAGGACCCGCCATTAGCAAGTTTTTTTACACATCTTTCTATGGATTCTCATATATTTATCCCGTTACTTTCTCCATATTTCCCATTGTTAATCCGCTGTCTTTTGGGGTCAATCACTACATTCTTAGGATTAGATTCCTTGTATCCCTGGTTGATATCTTTTGTTACTTATTTTCCATTTAATTTAATTTTATCCCCTATCTTCTGTTCCCTCAAATGACTTGATTTGACTAGGACCTCTCCAATCTCGTGAATCCTACCATCAACACCCATGAATCTCGAATTTCCCTGTTTTCCACCATGGGCGCTTGATGCTTCCCCTTGTTGCTTCTAGGCACCCCATGCATCCTTTCCACGACCTGCATTTTGAATCCACCTCGATCCTTTATTATTTTTCACACCTCTGGACGGTGCACGTAACCAAGTTCTGTATGCCTTGTCTATCTCTTCTCAGGATTTGAATAAACAACATCACACACCCTTTCAAAATGTCCTATGACACTGCAAACAAAGCAAAATATACCAAGTTTTTCACTTTTAAAATTAATCCAACTCCAATTGTTTCCTTCTCTCTTTATCTTTAACCTTCGTTATAGCGGCCTTTCTACGTTCACTGCAACCCGAATTTTATATATGGTTTCCAGCCTCCTTCAAATGTTCCTGGATTTGATCTGACATACTTTCCCGTTACTGTACCTATGTTTTTCAAAATGTTCTCAGAGACAAAGCCCCTTGGCATATCATATATATATATCATGTATATGTATCCATATTTCCATATCTTGTATCTGAACCGTAGTTGGATGTTCACCAATTTCCACTTAATGAAGCACAAGTATCTATTTTTTAATAGACCAAGTCCCTCCCTCTATAACCTTTGCCACATCCAGTTTATGATAGCATATGAGCGAGTATTTCCGACCTCCCATCTCATACACCTCCATTCATTCTTTGGGTCGCCACAATGACGCCATTAAATTCTGCATAGCTTGAAAGTTGATAGTTTTCTCTGTTATAAACTTATCCACCATTCGTAAAAAAAAAACTTCTCCACCAACATTTATGTTGGTTTATGTTCAACCACCTCAGTATTGGTCACCACTATTTTATCCTCCTCTTCTTCTTCGATTACCAGATTTGCATACATATCTTCTAACGATGCTTCAGAACGTGCCATAATACCCACACAGGTTTTAGTAGTATGATGATGAAGACAATGATATTATGTTGATGAACTTACTAAGAATATGGTGTTTAAAAAACTGTCATATAGATAGAGAAAAAAATTATCATATAGACAGAGAGAAAATTGGAACGCGAATTACCATCTGAAGTAGCTTAGCTTTAAGACATGAAAGATTGTTTTGTTCTTTGCTTTTATGTTTTTATTTAGCATTATGTACTTTATTATATCTCCAGCTAAATTCTTTTTTTTAGTTAGTGTTCATGCAAATTCTACTGACAAATTGTAATGTCCCGGGTTTTAAACTAATAATATAAAAATAGTAAAAATCTAATATAAATAATTATGAAAAAAGAAGAAAATTTAAGATAAAAATATCCCCCGCTTTGCATGGTTAACAAGCTACTTTAGTGTTTTATACTAATAAATACATATTAATTCATTCCAATTTATTCATACTTTATTTATTCTAATTTTATTCTAATGAAAACAATCATCTATCTACCGTATTACTTAATATAATTTGCACTGTGGCGGTTGTGGATATATAACATGAATTTTCAACTTCATAAGATTTAAATTGAAACTCTACTATAATTATGAACTTGTAAATATGATAAAATAGAATTAAATAATTAAAAATTGTTTAACAATATAAGTTTTATATTATTATTTTAAATTACAACATATTTTAACAATCAGATATAAAACTTAAATATTCACTAATATATTTTTTAATAAATTTAATTTGGTAAATCATATTATGTAATCCGTGTTTTAAATTTCTATCATTATTTAAATAACAGTGTAAATTACATTTATTTATATTAAAATATAAAAGATACAGTTGATAATAAAATTTGCTTTGATATAAAAAAATTGATTTGTGAAATAGATTAAAAATTTAAAACCATGTTATTTTATAAAAAATATATTTTTTACTAATCTATTTAATATACATATAAAGATATACTTTTTTAAATAAGAATTATGAATTGAGACGAGGATATCTTAATTAATGATCCTGTCTTCGAATTCTTTTATTTTTTTTCAAATTCTTTAAATTTTATTCTTCAATCAGAATCTGTGAAAAGAAGGAAGAATTCTTAAATTATACTACTTTCCAACTCCAACTATTCAAAATGTTGATCGGTTATACGTTTCGCCTAAAATGTCTACTAAATACGTATTATGTCTAGTTTCCAAATTATTTTGAAATAGGGATTAAATATTTTATAAAATTATTATACGAGCAAAATATTTTATTAAAATGTGAATAATGATCTCATTTCGATTTTAAAAATATTTACAAACCTGTGTGATGATCTGACTTATATGTTATATGATTTATGTGTATAGTCGAGTCCTAATTGTCATCTTTAATTGTTCAGGATGCTAACCTTATGGACTGGATGATTACGAGAAAGGGTCAGGGATGGACTGGACCTTATATTTTATTAGGCCACAATGGGCCTGGGTACCCTATATGATTGTGGGCCTATGTGGATGGGCATAGATTCGTATTGTATCCCGATTGATAAGCGGGTTATAGTAATATGTTGGTTCTAGTGTTCAGTCTAATTTATTGTTGATCGCCGTTAGCGGCATTCCTTTTTAATTGCTAAAGTAAACAGTTATCTGTTGAGATTGCTTTATTTAGGGTGCGCTGTGCATTCGGTCCAAACCGAACTTTTTTCCGTTAACGGGAACTAAAATTGTGGGAAAACCCCTATCAAAAACTGAACCAAATTATATTCGGTTTTAACTGAAACCGAACTAAATAAATCGGTTATAACCGAAAATCGGATTGTAAAACTAAATTTGAGAAAAAAAAGAAACTAAAATGATAAAAATGTCTAATATGAAAGTGCAATGTAGGTGAAGAAAGTTGATCAAAAGTGCAAAGTCTAAACTTCAATGATTGCTTGTTGCAGTCCTGTGAGTCTATGATTATTTAAGATATTATCAAAATCAAAAATCGAGTAATCAATCAATCGAATATATTCAAAATAGAGTTGAATATATTTACCTCAATATAATCAATCGAATCCAATTAATAATCGAATTAGAGAAACTAGAGTCGTAAAAGAACAGAACTCGGACGAACTTTTAACGAACTCGGACAAAATTTTAACGAACCGAACACTGTTCGATAAGCTTATCGGACAAAATTTCTTGTCCGAACTCGAGTTCCGTAATATTCGAACCGAACACGAACTGTTCGCGAATATCATTTATATTTTTTTTTAAATAATTTTAAATATTATTTTAAGTAAAAAATTATATCAAACTATTAATTATATATTTTTTTATAAATAAAATATTTAATTAAAATAATTATAAAATATATTTATTATATTTTATTAATAATATATATTATTAATACATATAATATTATAACTATACTATTTTTTCGAACCGAACTCGAACTTAACGAACGAACCGCATTCGAACCGAACACGAACCGAACTCGAGTCGAACACCTTAAAAGTTGGGTTCGGTTCGTTAAGATTATCGGAAAAGAAATGTTGTTCGAACTCGAGTTCGATAAACTTATCGGACGAGTTTATCGAGCTCGAATACGAACGAACCGGACGAGCTTAACGAACAGCTCGGTTCGTTTACAACTCTAAGAGAAACTAATGGTGAATCGAGAGGAGAGAAAAGAAGAGACTATATAGTCGTAGAAGAGAAGAGATGAACATAATTGATCGGGTTTAAGCTCTTGTGATTGTGTACTTTATGCTGTGTAATTGTTTGGTTGGGTAAGTATCGGCTGTTGTTTGACTTAGAAGATAAGAGACAATGAGACAGTGGAGTAGTACTGAACATAGACATATGTTTTAATAAATAGTAAATATTATACATTTTTATTAAATATTCGGTCATTAATTTGTTTTTTTGGTTAATCGCGGTTAATAACCAAATTATCGAAAAATCAAATTTCAGAATTTTTACTACCGAAAACCGAACTGAAATTTGAAGTTTGGTTAACCGGATCGAAATAATTTTGGTGATTCAGTACGGTTATCGGTTAACCGAACCGAATGCACACCCCTAGCTTTATTGATTCTTTATCCGATTCACCTTGTTTACGTTTGTTGATAATTGTATATATACATATTATGGACTTGTTGAGCAATTATGGGTTATGCTCGTTATTACTCCATTTATCTTTCAGTTAAGTTAAAAGATGAAGCTTATCCACACCCGAATGGCAAGGAAGCGTGTGAGAAGGCGGGACCCTCGAGTACCTATTGTGCTGGTACCTATTCAAGAGGAGAGTTTTGAGTTACCCACTCAGGTGTAAATTATGTAGTGTGTGTGTGTGTTAAAACTGAACTAGTTGTAAAATTTAACTAGATTTTATTTTATAGTATGATTATTATGAGAGTTGTGTTGAGAATTTAAGTTGGGTTGTAATAATTGTTATGTTTTGGATTCTTAGTTCATACCATAACATGAGATCGATCCATGATAGTTATAGGGGTCAGATGCATGTTTATATATATATATATATTACCCAAGTTCGTTTGTGATTATGATTGGCTAGTGAATCTCAAATCTAGACTCTGAATTTGGAGGGCGTCAGAATAATTGCCTATATTAAAAAAATATGAATAATTTTTATAATATAAAATTAAGTTTATTATTTTGAAGCGATATGAATCGCTTAAAATGTAGTTTCATAACTTAAAATATTATTTCTCGTTCATCCTTAAAAAGTAGATGGATCGGCAGGCATTAAGGTGTATAAAATGTAATTTCATAACTTATTTTTAAAATTTTCTTTTTTGAATAAAATTTAAATATTTAATTCAATGTAGGATGTTTTTAAAATAATTTATCAAAATATATTTTATATAAACTTTAAAATATTTATTTTAAACATTTTATTTCTTTTTAAAAGAAAAATGTTTTTAAAATAATTTATTAACTATACTTTATCTCACAAATACGAATGAAAAGCTAAAAATTAACATACATGTTGAATACAGAGCTAACCAAAATCTTGAATTATATTTAAATAAACTCTATGTACTGCTTTATATTATTACAGAGTTCACTACTAACTTACAATTGACATACTCAATTTAAAAAGATAAAAAATGCATAATTGAAGTCAGAATGCCTTGCAATCACAATATACAATAATATAAAATTTACATTATTATTAATATTAAAGTTGATTTTAATGAAAAATATTAGTTTTTGAAATTCAACGTATGTATGTATCATGTCTGTATGGGAAAATGTTAGTTTTTTATTTACACTACTGTTAATAAAGTAAGATTAAGTTATAAGTATATGTATGTGTTAGCATGTAAATTATTGTATGTTATATCTCTTAGTAAATTATGATGGTTTCAATTATTTATATGTTAAATATCTGATTTATGTATATGTATAATCATTATTAACATCTAGTGAGATAATTGATTACTTAACTAACATGCATTTATAATTATTCAAAAATTAAAATTATGTAATAAATAAATTGCTATTATTTATATATGATATTCACATTATCACTGACAAACAATTCATATCTATTTTTTACGCAACCGGGTATCATCATGGTTGTAACATAAAAAATAAATTATATATTTTTAAGACTTATTATTGATATTCATGATTTTTTTTCAAGAATTCGAAAGAAAAAATTGTAATTATATCGTTATTTAAACTGTTTTTAAATTTTTTCATTATGACTCTAATATTACTTCATATAATAATTTGATAACATTTTATACTATTCTCTTAAAATTAAAAAATTTCAATTCGATAAAGTTTTATAAATATCAGTTGAACTGGTTAATTCCTTCAAATTACAGAAGAATATATGTTTTTTTTCCTTAAATAACATAAAATGCATTGATTCAAATGCTACAATAACATATAGATATAACTTTTATTTGAATAATTCAAAATATTAAAATAATTTAAAATATTTGTACAATATTATCTTGATCAATGAATATTGCTGATCTAAAAGAATTTATTTTTAAAAGCTAGTTTTTTAAAGTGAAAAATGAAAAATAAATCGATTTAGTATATCATTGTAGTTTTAACAAATCTCGTGAGATCTCATTTCAAATTTCAAATATTCTTAAAATCGGGACAAATCCCAAAAATAATAATACGTTACCAGTGAAGTTTGTAATTTTAATATAAATAATCAATTGACTTGATCCTATAATGATCTCAAACACATTAATTTATATTAACATAAGATATTAAAAAATTTCACATTATTGGTAAGATATTCTCACTGAGCTTGTAATTTTAATTTACTAAACGTAGAATCTGACGATATTTTTCGGGCGGGTCATGTAGTCAAATTTCTAGTAATTTTTGAACAATGGGCCAAGTTCTAAAATGCAATGACTCATTATAATTCGAGATTATCTAAACATGTAATACCAATATAAATTATTTATATATAAGCGATCATATTTTCAATTTTTTTTAAAAAAAAATTATATATGTACATTTTAATTACTTTTTATAATAAAAAAATATGTTAAAATCATGGTTGTACATAAAAAATAAATTATATATTTTTAAGACTTATTATTGATATTCATGATTTTTTTTCTAGAATTCGAAAGAAAAATTGTAATTATATTGTTATTTAAACTGTTTTTAAGTTTCTTTCATTATGACTCTAATATTACTTCATATAATAATTTGATAACATTTTATACTATTCTCCTAAAATTAAAAAATTTTAATTCGATAAAGTTTTATAAATATCAGTTGAAATGGTTAATTCCTTCAAATTACTGAAAAATATATGTTTTTTTCCTTTAATAACATAAAATGCATTGATTCAAATGCTACAATAACATATAGATATAACATTTATTTGAATAATTTAAAATATTAAAATAATTTAAAATATTTGTACAATATTATCTTGATCAATGAATATTGCTGATCTCAGTATAGAGGCCAATGCAATCAGATCCGGTTTATCGGAAAAAATGACCAAAAGGCCGTGATAGAACTCTGGTTGAAGCCTCGACAAGTCAAAAAGTATTGTCCAGTGACATGCGCCTTCATCTCGAAAAAAAACAGCGCCATAAGAGCAAGGAGAAGGATGATGAAGACGTATTTGTTCAGGATGAGGATGATGTGGAGTTGAGAGTGTACGAAATAGAGCGTAGACTTTTAACTGAGAAAATCAGACGTAAGAAAGAGATTCTGTACCTCCAGCCTGAGTACTCCGAAGTCTCAGAGGATCATAAATCTCTAGAGAATCAAATTACGGAGTTCGACTCCACCTGGCTTCCTTCTAAGCTGTCAAACTTTTCAGAGTATGAGGAGTCCACAGGATCCCTCTATTCTAAAAGAAAAAAAGAAAAGGAAGAGGAAGACGACGTCTCTGAAGATGATGAAAGTTTCCACTCAGCTTCGAAGCGTCAGCAAACATCGAAACTATCCAAGTTAGCAGATGATTTATCCTTGATTAAGAATTACATTCGAACTCAGAGTGGAGGAATTGAAGTTGCATCAGAAAGTCCTTTATCAGTAAAAATTGAGAACGCTAAAATCAACAGAGATCTGAAGGCTCCTCCTATCGAGTCATTCGATGGATCCTCGGACCTATCGGATTCTATTAACCTGTTTGACAAGAGGATGGATTTTTTTGGACACTCCGAGGTAGCCCGTTGTCGTTTCTTCTCTACTTGCCTGAAGGGAACATCCTTGAATTGGTTGAACAACCTCCAGCCTCGATCAATCGATTCCTGGTCAATTTTGAAAAGTAAGTTCAGAACTCGCTTCTCAAGTAACAAGAAAGGCGGTAAAATTACAGCGTCACTTATTACGGTCTATCAAAGATCGAACGAGAGCTTGAGAGCATACTTGACACGCTTTAGAGCACATATAGCCGAGATTACTGACTTGGTTGATCCCTTAGCAGTCAATTATCTCATAGCTGGTATTGACCGGACAAGGCATAGTCAATTGCTCGATGAGCTCTTCGAGAAGGAGCCTAAAACCTTGCAGATGGCTATTAAGATTATTGAGCATAGATTAACCCTTCAGGAAGCTGTGGAAAGTATCCAGCATTCCAGATCCCCAAAAATCCGACGAAGCCGAAGTCCATGAAGATCACGAGATTTCGAAAAAAGAGATCCTCGAAGCCCTCGACAACGAGAAGGACCCCACAGACCTAGAACCTCGTGAACGTCTCCGACGTCCCGATTATAAATGGTGGAGGGAGAATAAGCACATCCAACAAACAACCTGTAAAAAAAAGTTTAATTAGAAATTTATAGTAAACTCCAAGATAATTGAGAATGAGAAGGTGGAAAGACAAAGGAGAAACCTTTGGGTTCCCAAAGCAATAATAAGAATAAAAGAGAAGGGCGGGCAACTGTATAGATACAAAAAAGAAGAACGAAGAAAAGCGGCCCAAATTTCAAAAAAAAAATAAAAAAAGAAAAAAGAAAAAAAACTGCTGCAAATAAATGCTCGTGGAACATATTTCAAAGCAAAATCTAAAGATTTCTAACTCCTGGTGGGGACTATTGTTAGGGCCCAGGCCCAATTATGAAGGCACAGACTTAATATTAGACCCAATAAGCAAATAAAGCCCAGTTGACTCTACTATAAATAGGAGGGGAGTATTACTTGAAAGGGGGTTGGTACTTTAGAGTAGGGAGAAATACTTAGGTTCTACAGTTCTTTATATTCCTCAAGATCTGCCTCTTCATCAATGTCTAGATATGACTCTTTGGATTATGTGCATATCAAACAATGGAATTAGGAAATTGAAGATTAAAAATAAAGCACCTAAGTGCCTCCAAAATTCCCTCCTACTTATTTTCCTATTTGGAATTAACTCATATGAAGCTCACTAACTATATACTCAAGCCACCCCTTAGCTTTCAAGGTTTCTGTAACCTAGTTATAGTTGAACTTGTGGATGTCATAATTACTACTGACTTATCATTTGGGACTCAACTCGGTACACTAGATTTTTAATGGGTGCAGTGGAATTGAACATATATGTAGTCAATTAAAATGTAATAAGAATCTTACTGATTTGAGCATCTTCCGATGTCGGGGACTTGAATGCTCGCTTGATAGCATCAGAAAGAAGGATTATCGAGTTGTAAAGAAAATCATGGATATAGACAAGCTATTTGACAAAATTCCTCGAATCAATGTTCTTGACCTTGATGGCATTTTCCTCAAAAGTGAATATCCTACAATTTGTTTAGCTTTCCAACCATATGTCTCAAATTTTAATACATTTTTCAATGTATAGTCTTTGCAACCAGGTGCAGTTGTTATGAACAGGCTTACAACAACAATGGAGAACTTGAAATATCTGTATCTTTTCGATATTGAATCTAGTGATTCACCTAAGCTGCATTCTCTTGACATTTACCTGGTGAGAACTACTTCGGCCAATCTAATCTATGTATCTATGTATATTATAAAAACTGAATCCTTTCGTGATGCATTTTTACCAATACAGCCCTTCTACAACCCTCATAAATGATTTCAGTACTTTCAATATAAATGTAAAATGTTTACCACCTTCATGCCCTTTTTGTCCTACATGAACAGTTTTTTTCCGCCTCCGGTGGTCAAAGTGGAAACTGTAGTTGTTTGTCTAATAATTGTAGGAATTCATCATATGTCTGTTGGAAGCGTAGATGGGCCTTGAACAAATATATAAAAGCTTTGTATAACACAAACACACACCTTTATATATTAATAACAATAATAAACTACAGCTTATATACTCTTGACACAAACACAAGGCTCCTGCCTTTTTCTTTAACAAAGAGCTTCGGCTCTGATTTTTTTTCTCAACTACAACTCTTCTTTTTTCTTTTCTTTTTGTACATATTACAATACCTATTTGCAGCCTTTTTATAGGCTTGAACAAACATAAGGTTACATCATTGCTTACAGCATCATATTTATTATAACAACTAAACCGTGTATTGAGAACATATGCAGCCTACCTTTATTTGCTCCACCATTTTCTCCACACTGTGTATGCATGCATGTGCTTTGGATTTTCCTGCCTACCATATTTTCAGGAAGCTGTATGTGTCTCTCATCTTATTCACACTTGTATTTTATTTATTATGTTTATGGAGAGTTTGACTTCTAACACTCCCCCTCAAACTCGACTTTCCATTCCAAGCTTCTTTTTCATTTTTTGAAATACGTCCGGCTTCAACGGCTTTGTAAAAATATCTGCTAAATTTTCTTCAGTCCTACAATGTACCAACTCCATAATTTTTCCGTTCACCTGCTCTCGAATAAAATGATATTTTATGTTGATGTGCTTGCTGCGACTGTGTGACACCGGATTTTTCGCGAGTGAAATAGCAGATTTATTATCCACATAAATAGTAATTGGATCTTCTTTGGCAAGATTTAATTCGCCCAATATATAGCCTAGCCACATAGCTTGACATGCGCATGCTGCTGCTGCGATGTACTCTGCCTCACATGTTGAGAGGGCAACTGTCTGTTGTTTCTTTGATGACCAAGAAAATATTGTTGAACCGATATGAAAAACATATCCTGATGTGCTTTTCCCGTCATCCAAATCTCCACCATAATCACTATCTGAGTAGCCAACTAATTTTGAATTTTGAGAATGCGTGTAAAACAGACCATGATCAAGTGTACCTTTTATATACCGCAAAATTCTTTTAGCTGCCATGAAGTGATCTTGCTTCGGCTTCTCCATGTACCTACTAACCAATCCAACTGCATACATAATATCTGGACGAGTGAAAGTTAGGTACCTCAAACTTCCAACCAAACTTTTGAATAATGTCGGATTTACCGACTCCCTTGTTGAGTCAATTCTGAGCTTTATGCTTGACTCTGCTGGCGTACTCACTGGCTTGCATTTCTCCATTCTGAATTTCTTTAAAATCTCCTCGGCATATTTTTTCTGCGACATAAAAATTCCATCTTTGCTTTGCTTCACCTCGACTCCAAGAAAGTAAGACATTTGACCAATATCTGTCATCTCAAATTCGTTAGTCATAACTTTCTTAAAATCATCGAACATACCAGGGTTGTTTCCAGTGAAGATCATGTCATCTACGTATAAGCAAACGATCATAATATCTCCCCCTGAATTTGTTTTTGTGTAGAGAGCATGCTCGTATGGACTCTTCACAAAACCATTTTTCTGAAAGTATTCATCAACCCTTGTGTTCCATGCTCGTGGGGCTTGTTTCAATCCGTACAATGCTTTCTTCAGTCTGTAGACTTTATTTTCTTGGCCTTTTCGAACATATCCTGGAGGCTGCTCAATATAGACTTCTTCTTCGAGGTAACCATTCAAGAATGCTGACTTGACATCCATCTGAAAAATCTTCCACTGATTCTGAGCTGCAATTGCTATAAGAAGTCTTATAGTATCAACTCTTGCAACTGGAGCGAACACCTCATCATAGTCAATGCCATATCTCTGTTTGTAGCCTTTAGCCACCAACCTTGCCTTGTACTTTTCAACTTCACCATCTTGATTGGTCTTTGTCTTGTAGACCCATTTGACACCAATGGCTTTGTGTCCTTCTGGAAGATCTGTGAGCTCCCAGGTATCATTCTTCTTGATTGCACCAATTTCGTCATCCATGGCTTTGTTCCATTTGCTTTCTTCAGAAGCTTCCTCAAATGTAACTGGATCACATTCAGCCATTAAACAAAATAAAGAATAATCAAATGTTGTTTGTACCGGACTTGTTGCTTCATAGATATTATCCAGACTCCGCATCTTCCTTGGTGCTCCCCCTGAACTGTTGCTTCCTCCTGTTGATGGTGTTGATGCGGGAGTTTGTTGATTTGGACTTTGTGGAGGTGTTGGATCATCATCTCCGTCATCTTCAATATTGGGGTCATCATCGTCATCATCATCATCATTAAAGAACAAACCTCTAACTTTTCTTTCTTCATCACTCCATCTCCAGTAATCTGATTCATCAAATTCAACATCTCGAGAAATGATTAAATTCTTCGTTAGTGGATTATACAGTCTGTATGCCTTGCTTCTTTTGTCATATCCGGTAAAGATGCATTTCTCGCCTTTATCATCCAGTTTCTTCCTTTTCTGATCTGGAACATGTGCATATGCAATGCACCCAAAGATTTTGAGATGTCCAACTGATGGTTTGCTACCACTCCATGCTTCATTTGGAGTTTTGTTTCTAACACTTTTTGTTGGACAACGATTCAACAGATAAACAGCACATAACACGGCTTCAGCCCTAAAAGTTCTTGGCATATGCTTTGCTTTCACCATGCTCCTTGCCATGTCAAGAATAGTGCGATTTTTTCTTTCTGCAACGCCATTTCGTTGAGGAGTATACGCCGTTGTCAACTGATGATTGATGCCATGTGCTCTACAGAAACTTCTGAATAAGTTTGAAGTATACTCGCCTCCTCTGTCTGATCTGAGTGTCTTCAAATAATGTCCACTTTGTTTTTCAGCCAGTGCTTTGAACTCCTTGAATTTATCAAGAGCCTCTGCTTTTTCTTTAATGATATACCCAACTTTTCCTGCTAAAATCATCAATAAATGTTAGGTAATATCTGTTACCTCCGAGTGATGGGATATCAAACGGACCAGCAATATCAGTGTGGACAATCTCCAATGGCCTTCTGGCTCTCCATGATTTTCCAACAGGAAAACTTTGTCTGTGTTGCTTTCCTTTGACACATGCTTCACACAAATTTTCTGGTTCATTAATTTCTGGCAAGCCATCCACCATCTTTGTTTTTGACAATAATTTTAAGCCAGAAAATCCAAGATGACCATATCTTAAATGCCATAACCATGAGTCATTTTTAATGACCGACTTCAAGCACTTCTGCATTTTCGTCTGCATATCAAGTGTGAACAGACGATTCTTTGACATCTCCACATCTGCAATTAATTCTCGAACATGATTTCTGATGATGAG
Source organism: Apium graveolens (assembly GCF_009905375.1). Taxonomy (NCBI): domain Eukaryota; kingdom Viridiplantae; phylum Streptophyta; class Magnoliopsida; order Apiales; family Apiaceae; genus Apium; species Apium graveolens. Next base: position 15,187,856 of record NC_133652.1, read on the forward strand.
AGAATTATCCTGCATCTGAATATTATATCCTTTCTCCACAAGTTGGCCAAGACTGATGATATTACTTTTCAAAGCAGGTATATAATAAACATCATTTATATACCTTTTCTCACCATTCTTTGATACAATCGTAATTGTACCTTTCCCTTTAACAGGAATTTTTGAAGAATCGCCAAATGTAACTTCCCCGCTGACGGTTTCATCTATCTCCATAAATAAATCTTTGTGGCCAGTCATGTGATTGCTGGCCCCTGAGTCAAGATACCAAACATTCTTCTTGCTTTCCTCGTCTCCTTTATAAGTGAGGAACATAGCAGTACCAACATCTTTATCTTCTTTTGCTGCTGCAAAATGACTAGTTTCTTCCACCTTCGGGGATCTACACTCATAACTGAAATGGCCAAATTTATTACATTTATAACACTGAAATTGAGATTTATCACCTCGTTGTTGAAATCCATCTCTTCCTCGGCCTCTAAAATTTTGAACACGACCAGATGATTGATAACTTCCCGAATTCTGGCCTCTATTGAAGGACTGCCTTCCTCGTCCTCGTCCACCTCGGTAGCCACCTCTAAAACCACCTCTGCCACGTGCAGAACTGCTACTGCCAGAACTGTCACTGATGGACACCTTACTTTGCAACGCCTTCTCCAAATGGCTTGCATCATCATACTGGTTCATTCGTTGCTCGTGGGCTTGAAGAGAACCTACGAGCTCATCAATGGAAATTGTGGATAGATCTTTTGACTCCTCAATTGATGTAACAACGTAATCAAATTTTCTTGTCAATGAACGGAGCAACTTTTCCATGACCCGGATATCATTAAGACTTTCACCGTTTCTTTTCATCTCGTTTGTCACCGTTTTCAAACGCGTAACAAATTCACCAATATTTTCGGAGCTTTTCATTTTTAAATTTTCGAACTCGCCACGTAGAACTTGGAGCCGCACCTTTTTAACTTTTTCGACACCCTGGAATGATTTCTGCAGAATCTCCCACGCATCTTTTGCTGTTTTTGCTTCAGAAATTTTTTCAAAGGTAGATTCATCAACACCTTAAAAAATTGTGAATAACGCCTTTTTATCTTTTTTACGGGACTCCTTTAACGTCGTCTTCTCGGCATTTGGAAGAGCTGCTTCAGCGGCTGCATCCACGGGCTCGCTATACCCATTTTTCACAGTATCCCAGTTATCGTAAGAACCGAGTAACACCTTCATTTGTATACTCCAGTTCTCATAATTTGTTGCCGTCAATTTTGGAATTTGCGGTTGCATCATATTCGCCATTTTTCCTGAACAGAACCTTGGCTCGGATACCACTTGTTGGAAGCGTAGATGGGCCTTGAACAAATATATAAAAGCTTTGTATAACACAAACACACACCTGTATATATTAATAACAATAATAAACTACAGTTTATATACTCTTGACACAAACACAAGGCTCCTGCCTTTTTCTTTAACAAAGAGCTTCGGCTCTGATTTTTTTTCTCAACTACAACTCTTCTTTTTTCTTTTCTTTTTGTACATATTACAATACCTATTTGCAGCCTTTTTATAGGCTTGAACAAACATAAGGTTACATCATTGCTTACAGCATCATATTTATTATAACAACTAAACCGTGTATTGAGAACATATGCAGCCTACCTTTATTTGCTCCACAATTTTCTCCACACTGTGTATGCATGCATGTGCTTTGGATTTTCCTGCCTACCATATTTTCAGGAAGCTGTATGTGTCTCTCATCTTATTCACACTTGTATTTTATTTATTATGTTTATGGAGAGTTTGACTTCTAACAATGTCAGCCTCACTTTCTTCACACGTGTGAGAGCAAGTAATTTTTACATAGATTTGCTACAGTTGAAGGTAACCCTCTCCCACGTGCACAGTTGATTTGATGCGGGTACAACTTACTTTTTCAACCATTCTGCACTAAATGCTGAAATATGTTGATAATGACATAATTCATTGAATCTTTTTCTTCTCCTTGGTCTGGTATCTAAGCTGGATGTTTTCTTTTCAATTATTTCGATAAAATATTATCTTCTCAGTTTTATTTCTGCAGGCAGTTGGCTCTATGTTGGTTGGATCGATGAATCGCTTGCGTAACCTATAATTCTGGTTTGCCTCTGTCTTCCTTATGTTTGCCTTTTATTTGTTGTCTTCTTGATTATTGTGAGCTATGTTTTCTTTACAATATTCAATAGTTGAAATTTTAGCTCTTCATACTTTGCAAGTATTACGGCTTCACATAACGGCAGGGGTATGACTTTGCAAGAACAACATCTATGTATCCATAATTTTGACTTGCTCTTTTGTGTTCGTTGATTCTTATTTTGTTTCAGATGGGTGTATTCATAATTTGAAGATCACGGAGGAATAAAATGGTTCTTAAATTGGGAAAAAATGATCTTCTGTGATAATTGAGATGCGCAATCATCTGATATTTTCTTCTTATCATGATTCAGGTAATTTTTTTAATTTTGTAGCGACTTAAGCTTTGCGCTCCAACTGTTTGATCTTAGGTCTAAAGAACATTTTTTTGTTGCATTCTTGCAGTACAATATTGAAAGGGAAGATGAGGAAGTGGAATAAGATCTTTGGGCTTTATTAGATAAGGTATAGATCAGTTATTGTATGTAGTACTGTAATGGTATGAAGTTTACGAGTACATAGTTATTGATTTTTATGTAAGTTTGTATTTCTTCATATGTATGTTTGTATGAGATAGTTACTTTTAATACCTGATTTGCATTTCTCTCTTACTTTTTCTTACTTTTTTTTTAATTTCTTTTTTTTATATCTTTTCTGTAGCAGATCTGAAAGTTTATTACTGCCTACCTTGGAAATGTTCTCAATACTCCAGTAATGCTGCTGCTACATTCAAGATTGGTTTTTACTGGCTGGAATGCATGTATGGCTGTAGGGGTCATATACTTGGTGGGTGTTTGGAATATCCATAATCTAACTTATACAAGTACTGTGTTTGTTTTAACTTTTCTTTTTGTTGCTAAATAAAAGAGTCTCTGCTTAATAGTCCTGGGCTAATTCTCTACTTTTTTATAAACTAACCTTTGAACCTTAGCATGAAACCCTAGGTCTTAGTCTTAATCTTAAGCTTCACGGATACAATCATACAAGATACAATTCAAAAGTCGTCAAGATTTTCAATTGCAGCAACACCAGCTGATGACATACCTCATCCCAGAAACACTCAGCAACCCCATTCCTAGAATATAGCCCAAAGCCTTATGTTTATTGTTTAAAAATGTACTTCAATTATAATGAAGTTTGGTTATTTGATTTGATTGACAAACTTTCCTTGCTTTTGAGTTACTAGATCAGTGAGAAAGATATATATATATATATATATATATACTACATTGCAAGATTAACTTGGTGTGTAAATTGTATGTGAGCGCCCCAAAATTGAATAATCTACCATTAGTATAAATGTTCAAAAGTCATTTCGGTTAATATAACCATAACGGCAACTTAAAATTGCAGATATGGAGCTTTATGTAATTGGTATGACTTGTATAATTGGTTAAAAGAAAACAAAACTACAATTTGAAAGTTTCCTCCAACGGACCATTGACATTCTCAATTTACGAGTGTTTTGACAGGTAATTTTGTTAAGCAACTACATAAGAAAATGTTGACAGGGTCTCCTTGATATTTTCTCCCCCACAAATTAATTCTTCTTTTTCATTTTTTAAGTTTTCCTAATTTTAAAATTAATTACTTTCATAAATTAATTAATACTTCTGCAAATTTGATAAACCCGCCCTAATATAATAGAGAATAAGGATCATAAGGTTAATTTTAGGCTAATTTTCGTGAGATAATGGGAAAAACCTGTAAAAATAAAGATCTAGATATTTATTAGTAAATATGTACTTTCCATATTTGTATGTTATTTTAAAATTAAAAAATCACATAATTAAATGATGAATGTACTACACACAAATTAATCACTATTTCAGGAAAAAATTTCTAATATCTAGCTCATGATACTTATTCTCATAATAAAAATCAAGATACTTACGAAATGATATTCACTAAAAGATAGTAGGGGATTGGGTGCAAGTGTACAAAGTTAGATAGAGATGAATTTTTGTAAAACTGCTAAGTGCGTAGACATGCACATTCTTTCGTGAACATAATTATGATTTTGAAGATTAGGTATCTGATTTAGGCTCAGATTTGGGAGTGTGGGAGTGTCGTTCAAAAGATGCCGGTGGAAAAAGTGTTGTTAGGAAAATTAAATTACTATTTGCTAAATTTTTGTAATTTATGCATATTTTGAGACATAATATATAAAAATAATATTTTAAAAGATGAAAATGGCTTTTTCAAAAAGTATGGGGACATGTTTTTGCTGACAGCAGCTTTTAGACCAAAAGCGTTTTTTCAACAACAACTTTAGAATTTACCAAACACTTTTGTCACTTTTCAGTAAAAAACTGGTGTTACTGTCTGCAAGAGTAATAACCAAATGGACGTTGGGGTCAATTTAAAAATTGTTCAATGAAATAGCTACTGCCGACACCACTTTGAAGTTGCAGTTATACAAGGATACTTCATTAAAAATTTATATTTATTCAATTTAAGGGTATATTAGTAAGGGGCAATGTTAACGGTTTAATTTAATTTACATAATTTTTAAAGGGAACAAAGAATTATCTCGAATACCGACGTTACTTAAATTATAATTTTGAATATATATGTTTAACTGTTCTACCCACTCTTCTATCGTAAAGATAAGTTACCATGTGAGTTCGAATGTTGCAATATTGTTGAAGGTAAAGTTACAAGTCTACCTAATGTATTCTCAAGGCTACCGAACTACTCCATCCGTCCCTAGACATATATATTTTAAGATGAATAAAAAACATAGTTTTATAATTTTTTTAATTTTTTTTAATAAAAGTTTAAACATTCTATTGTTATTCAGAAATATAAATTTTTAAAAGAAAATTATAAAACTATATATTCTATATTAATCTTAAAATATGTGTCGGACACCCCGTCTAAAATGAAAACAATTGAGTGGAATAGACAATTGAGTGGAATAGAGGGAGTACGTAGCCCTCTCTGCAAGATTGTACCTGCTTTGATTCAAAATTTCACACTTTTTTTTCATTTTCTTTTAGACCACGCCACTTTTCAATCCTGAATTATCTACAATATAGGTTATTTATCTTTTCACATACATTTTAAATCCATTTTAAATATTTAGTTAGAAAAATAAGTTATCTTTTTTGTAAAAAAATGTATATGCTAAACTTAATTTAAAAAGATTAAAATTTTAATATTTTACTATAGTTTCAGTACATTTAAAATGCGTGAGAGCAAGTTAAACTTCCTACCGTTAAATTTCGATTAATTAATAATTTTCTATAATCCTAACTTTTACCCATAAATATAAATTAATAATTCGTTAAATTTATAATATTATAGTTTTTTATTAAAACATGTAGGTCCTGTATAATATATAAATTAATAATTTTATCTTAAATCAAAATTATATATTTATTCAAAGATAAATTTCTAAACAAAACTATTAATGTAATAGATTTTATTAATATATACTTTTGAAAGTAATTTGTAGCATGTATTTCATTTTATATTTTTTTTAGGGAATCATGGAGTTCTAACTTACTATCTACATATTTCAAAAGAAAATTAATATATACAAACTGCAGTAAAAAATATTCAATGTCATTATCTTTATATTAAAAAATCATTTATTGATACCCGTTTAAAACTAATATTGTCATCCTTAGCTTGATCTTATTTCTCATTTCTATGTCAACCAATACATCTAAGTATTCGTTTATCATCCCGTAATTTTACCCGTGCTTCATTTTCGTCAAGATAATCAATAACATTTTCTGCATTTATTGTGTTATGATAATTAATACTTTTTCTACATATATATTTGTAAATATACGTTGATAATTTAATTAGGATACATATCGGTAAATTAATAAATTATTAATATAATATAATGTTAAAATTAATTTTTAATTAATTAATTAATATTTCAGTTAACGAACTGCTGAGCACGCCCATGAGTTTACCAACTCAACCAACGAACGAGTCCTATTTTCGATCTTCAAATGGGTACCTGAAATTTTGATATAATTAAATATAATTAAATGGGTTAAAAATGGGGTCTCCTATTTTTCGACTAACTAAAAACCGATTTCAATTTTAAATTTAGTTTGTAAATACAATATGTAACAAACCACATTTTTATTTATAAATATGTAATTGTATTGGTTTAGTGCATACGCTTATGATTGACATTATACATTATATTATTAATTTGAACACATTAAAAAATTGCTTAGCAACGCGGGAAATAATCCTAGTTAATTATATTGATACTTAATTAGATAATGTATTTAGCCTATAATTTTGAAGGTTTCTGCATGCTTGGATTGTGACTCATAGAACAGAGAAGAATTGGGATAATTTTCCTTCTTATGTAAAACCAAATTTAACTAAGGACCAGTTATGTGATCAAATTATTAAATACATTTTCCTGCATATGAATCCTACTCTGTGATTCTGCAAGAGTGTGAGTAGTATTGATATCTCTCCCTGCCTATCTTAATGGTATATTTATTTTGTCATTTTCGTCTTCCTATATGTAACAAATGTCTAATTTGCAAAATATTTCACCTATTCACAAAGAGCTTCCTCCTAACGGTACTGAATGATGGCATAAACATTAATCATTTGCATTTTTTTAAAATAGATATATTTGGATTTGGAGGTCTGCGGTCAAGTTTTTTATAGAAACTGCTATAAAATCACCTGCAACCATCCATGTACCTTGTATGTCTTAAACCTATCATACTAATACATGCCTTACTTTTTACTCTACTAGTAAAAGGGCCTTCTTCAATATGGCTTTTGCTAAACAAGAAGCCGTGAATTCTAGTTAGTAATAATTGATTTTTTGCTATAGCAATAGGTCTGACTTGTTTTTGCGCCTAAAACTTAAAATTTGTGTACTTGAAACTGAGTGTTAATTTTATTTGGACTCAGACCGTCAAAAGTAGGAGATAGTAATGAATCTAAGATAAATAATCTATGTATTCTCGGGCACAATACTAGGGAGAAAAATACACCTCAATCGGTGTTCGGAAATTTGAGTTCACATATAAAGCCTAGGAGCTTTAAGTGAACAGATAGCACTTGTTTGGTTGACACGTCCGTAATCGGTATCCAAGAACTTCAACTTTTTGAAAAGTATTCATATGTGAAGTTGTTGGTTAAAAAAGAGAGAAATTATGCTTTAAAGTTGTTTTGTATGCTTTCTTGGATAATATTTTTTTTCTTCAATTACTTGTTAACTAAATTTTGTTCTCTTTACTAATCGTATTATATCTTAAAGCTTCCCATTTTGTCTATTGTAAGATTGTATTCGGTCCCAATTTTATTTGTCAGTCTATTTCGTAAATCTTAGAAATTGTTTCATTCACCTCTGCCGTGCATATACAATGTTTAATGTTATATTCTGTGGATAAGTTGGAACATACAGCACAGACATTTACATCAATTATCTACAATAGCTTTCTTGGTAACATATCTATTTATTTATACTAAACTCTTATCTCAACCTTGTATATAGGGGCATGAAATTCAGGGCAGTGATGGTATGGAGTTGAGAGAATTAGGAACACTCTTTTCATATGCAGTACACACACTTAATGGCATCCCAAGATCATACCTTGTAACTAGGCAGAATACTTTTCTTAAGAACACACACACTGCTGTTTGAAACAAGAGAGAACAGGGTAACACTTTTTTTATTAACTGGTTTGATAATAATTTATAATAGCAGCAGAATTTTCTAGAACAGAATTTTCTAGATGATTATTAAGTGCATGAGCCTAGTAGAATATTCTAGATGGTTATTAATTTCAAGTACATATTCAAGAACCTTTTAATACATGATTTATCTTAACAATTCTAGTACTTTCATGATACCTTCACAATCTTTCTGGAACCTTCTGGAAGTTGCACAATATTTCAACACTCCCCCTTTGTGTGAACTTCGGATACTAAACCAAGTTGGCTCTAAGAAACTCAAACTTCGCCTTAGGTAAAGCCTTCGTAAATATATCAGCAAGTTGTTCATTGGTATCCACTTTGATAAGATCAATCTCATTTTGCAGCACCTTCTCTCGTATGAAATGATAATGAACTTCGATGCGCTTAGTTCTTGCGTGAAATACCGGATTTGAGGCTAGTCGAATCAAACTCAAATTGTCACAATATAACTCCACCGTTCGCATAGAACCATGAGAAATATCCTCAATTAATCTTGTTAACCACACACACTCTTGTGCAGCAAGTATGGCAGAATTATATTCTGCCTCCGTACTTGATAGGGCTATGGTAGCTTGCTTCTTGCTGCACCATGATTTCACAGCTGATCCAAGGTCAAAACAATAGCCTGATGTGGATCGTCTTGATGAGGGATCTGCTGCCCAATCTGCGTCAGTAAATCCACAGAGTTAAATTTTTGCACTTCGTTTATACATCAGCCCGTAGTTCATTGTATTCTTAAGATAACGAAGTATCCTATTAGCTGCATCCAAATATGGCTTATTTGTTATCCAAATGCATAAACTGACTAATAACTCCAACCGAAAATGATATATATTGCCTTGTGATTGTCAATTAAATCAAACTTCCAACCAAAGTGCGATATGTTTTTTCATCCTTGAGCTCCTTTCCAGAATCGGTTCTTAACTTCAGGATTTGTTCCATTGGAGTAGTTGCTGATCTGCAATTAACCATCTTAAATTTCTTAAGAATCTTTTTAGTATAATGACTTTGAGTGACAAAAATACCTTCCTTGCACCTTGATACCTCCAAACCAAGAAAGTTTTTCAGCTCCCCTAGATTTTTCATCTCAAAACGGATAGCAAGTTCATCCTTTAATCTATTGATTTCTTGCTCATCATTCCCGGTTATTATCATGTCATCGACATATAATAACACAAGAACGTGCACCTTGGAATCTTTCTTTATGAATAAACTCGCATCAGCACTTGAGGAAGAATAACCACAAAATGATAGATATTGAGAAATTTTTCCGAACCAAGCTCGTGGTGCTTGTTTAAGCCCGTAAATAGCTTTCTTGAGACGACATACATAGTCTGGAAATTTCTTTGATTTAAACCCCAAAGGTTGCTCCATATAGATTTCCCTATCAATGTCTCCGTAAAGGAATGCGTTCTTTACATCTAGTTGCTAAAGTTTCCATCCTTTTGAGGCAGCCAGAGATAAAGTAGCTCGAACGGACGTCATTTTTGCTACGGGACTGAAAGTTTCCTCATAGTCCAGCCCGTATTTTTGGGAGAAACCACGAGCTACAAGCCTCGCTTTATATCGATCTACACTTCCATCGGATTTACGTTTGACTTTGTAAACCCATTTGCAAGAAATTGGTTTAACTTCTTCAGGTTTGGGAACTAGATCTCATGTCTCGTTCTTATGTAGTCCTGATATTTCCTCTTTCATAGCAACTTCCCAATCTGGATTGCCTTTGGCATCTTCATATGATGATGGTTCAGATTCATCAACCGGGCCAGCAAAAAAACATTCCATAATCTTATCATATTCAGCTCCAATAGTGTAGTCAGTGTATCTTTCATTCCTCTTCCGTGTTCTTTGTGATCTTCGAGGCGGATGATCGCTTCTATGAGTTTCATTATTTTCTTCATGAGTTGCTTCACTTTCACTTTCAGAATCACCGTGAGACATATTTGTAGCTGAAGGAGTTTCTTTGTCATGTGCATCTTCATTCTCATCGTTTGACTGATCTGCAAGCTTTCTTAATATAGGTTGTACATAGTAAGACGATGTTTCATCAAAGACAACATCTCTTGATGTCACAACCTTAAGTGTTTTGGGATCCATGCATCGCCACCCTTTTCCATTAGGATCGTAGCCCACAAAGACATATTTTCTTGTCCTTGCATCCATTTTAGCACATAATATTTGGTGGGCCTGGACCCTAGGACCCGCCATTAGCAAGTTTTTATACACATGTTTCTGTGGATTCTCATATATTGGTCCCGTTACTTTCTCCATATTTCCCATTGTCAATTCGATTTCTTTTGGGGTCAATCACTACATTCTTAGGATTAGATTCCTTGTATCCCTGGTTGATATCTTTTGTTACTTATTTTCCATTTAATTTAATTTTATCCCCTATCTTCTGTTCCCTCAAATGACTTGATTTGACTAGGACCTCTCCAATCTCGTGAATCCTACAATCAACACCCATGAATCTCGCATCTCCCTGTTTTCCACCATGGGCGCTTGATGCTTCCCCTTGTTGCATCTAGGCACCCCATGCATCCTTTCCACGACCTGCATTTCGAATCCACCTCGATCCTTTATTATTTTTCACACCTCTGGACGGTGCACGTAACCAAGTTCTGTATGCCTTGTCTATCTCTTCTCAGGATTTGAATAAACAACATCACACTCCCTTTCAAAATGTCCTATGACACTGCAAACAAAGCAAAATATACCAAGTTTTTCACTTTTAAAATTAATCCAACTCCAATTGTTTCCTTCTTGCTTTATCTTTAACCTTCGTTATAGCGGCCTTTCTATGTTCACTGCAACCCGAATTTTATATATGGTTTCCAGCCTCCTTCAAATGTTCCTGGATTTGATCTGACATACTTTCCCGTTACTGTACCTATGTTTTTCAAAATGTTCTCAGAGACAAAGCCCCTTGGCATATCATGTATATATATCATGTATATGTATCCACATTTCCATATCTTGTATCTGAACCGTAGTTGGATGTTCACCAATTTCCACTTGATGAAGCACAAGTATCTATTTTTTAATAGACCAAGGCCCTCCCTCTATAACCTTTGCCACATCCAGTTTATGATAGAATATGAGCGAGTATTTCCGACCTCCCATCTCATACACCTCCATTCCTTCTTTGGTCGGCACTCAACTCAAGGAATTGGAAATGGAAATCTGTACTGGGATTGAACATTTGGGATGTCAATTTCAATGTGAAAACAATCTCACTTTCTTGAGTATCATTGACAGTGAAGATATTGATTGGGAGTGGTTTGAAAGCACCCAAAAGATGGAAGTTCTTAGGCTCGGGATGGATGAAGTGCCAAGTTCTGGTATGGAAATGATTACTTTAGACAAGCTACTTTGCAATATGCCTAGACTCAATTCTCTTTTCCTTGATGGCTTCTTCCTCAAGGTAATCTTTAATATCCTACTAGTAGTAAAATTGTTATTTAACTAATATAATTAGTTGTTCCAACTAAACATCTTACAAAAGTAATTTTTTCCGATATACTCAGATATAAACGTGTTTGTATGTAGATTCTTGAATCAGGTGCAGGTATTTTGAAGAAGTTCACGAGAGCTATGGAGAACATGAAATATCTGTACCTTCACCGTATTGAATTATATGATTTGATTCAGATTCAACATGTTCTTTGTTTGGTCAGAAGTTCACCTTATCTGCACACTCTTGACATCGATCTGGTGAGAACTTTTTTCCCCAATCTTATCATAATCCTAAGATAGACTTGGAATAAACAGATTTTCTTATCAATGGACAAATTATGTTATCAAATAGTAGATATTTTAGAATACTGAATATACCATATTGGCTGCATATAAATGTGACCCTAGATGTTTTTGTGTTTCAACTTGTAACTAAGTATAATTCACAAAACATACCCCATATGTTTTTCCCTCTCCTATCTAGAAAGAACTTAATTAAGCAAGGAATGAATTTTATTCAAGAATAAATGCTTTAAACCTACAATGTTAGGTATATTTTATTCTTGCTCATAAACCTAAAATACTTAAATTAGAACACTGAGTGTCGGACATGTAACCTAACTGTATTCTGACTAGGACCGATATAATCTAAAAAAAAATATAGCCCAAAACAGGCCTAAAAGAAGAGAAATGAATGAACCACCTAAAAGCCCCCCTCTGGAAGGCTTAGTCTAGTATCTACCCCTTTGTCTAGTGTCTGTTTTTAATCCAAATGTGAGTATCTACCCCTTTGTTTATGTACCTGTCTACACTCTGCATCATGCAGTAAGTTTTACACAATCTAAATTTGGAATCATATTTTCCCCTTGATTGTGTGGTCGCTCCTACTAAAAGAGTGTGAGATCCCTTTCTCATAAATACATAATCCTTTCCTCCTTTAGATTTTATGCATAATCTTTTTAACTGCAATAAAGATGACCTTACACATCGCTCTGTACAAGTGATAATCACTTTAAACTATAATTTTTATTCACTTCCACTCAAAAGTTTTCTTTGCTCTTTTGAATAATATTTTTTTTTTCTCTTCATTCTATAACAGGATTTAGTATGAACTCATGTCTCTTTAAGAATTCACATTATATTTGAAAGTTTCTCCGCTCATCTATTACAAAGTTGTATAAATGGTGGCATGGGGTCATAATTATATAATCAATTTATTTGGTGGCTGGTCAGGACAATTTGTCAGTTTTAGAGATTGGGTTTTATTATTCACTACTGTATCTTATTTTATATGAAGAAGTTACAACTTATTATTAGAAGATACTAGATGTTATCTACAATATTTGTGATAGTAACATGAATTTTAATGCATAGATATCCATCAAGAACTAACTGGATAGCTTCTATATTAACATTGTATATAGGATCATGGAGTACATAGCAGTGATGGTATGGACTTACTGGACCTTGCGATGTTGTCGGACCACATGATTCGGCTTGAAACCCTTAAAATATACAACTTGATTGGTTCCCGTGCCGAGTTTCAGTTCCTTAAACTTTTGCTTGCATCTTCCCCTTCGCTTAAACGGATTGAACTTAAAATGAAAGACATAGTTGATGATCCTACAGAAGAGTTGAGGATTTCACAAGAGTTGTTGCAGATCCCTAGAGCATCCAATTCTGCACAGATCCAGTGGATGTAGTAGCGAGTCTAGTGGCAGGGTTGACTGGTGTATCTTGTGCAGCAGAGCTGTAGTTCTTCTGGCTTATTTCAACAGAGCTGTAGTTCTTCTGGCTTATTTCAAAACTCTTATTAAAGTGCACATTGAACCTTTTTTTGGTGGTTGTAAAATCAATTGGTTTATAACGAACTCATCAAGGTCCCTTATAACTTGTAACCATCTGAAAGACATTTCTGCCATAGACCATACTGTTTTTGCAAACTCACATGTAAACAAGACATGAGTATCTGTTTCAGTTTCAGAATGACACCAGGGACACAGTATACTGATGTTAACCTGTTTCGTTGCCAGTGCGTGAGCTGTAGACAGACATGACTTACAAACTCGCCATAAGAAATTGGTAACCTTGCATGGTAATTTTAACGACCATAGCTTGGTCCAATACAGCTTAAGCGCATCTTCAGATTCACCTTGCATCCATCGATACCCATTCTTTACTGTAAACTCCCCTTTCTCCTCTAATATCCAAAATCATTAATGTGTGGTATCATTCATGGGCAACGGGATTTTCTTAATTAGCTTAGCATCTCGACTTTGGAAAATGTCATGAATGACATCATAATCCCATTTACGCTCGTCATCCTGCATTAAGCTATATACTGTGTTATCGTGTATCTGCACAGGCATTGGAGTCATTACATATTCATTATTCACCTCCGGTAGCCAAGGAACACCCCAAACACATATATCCTTTCCATTCCCTATGCTTTTCCGAGCCCCTGCCTTGACCACCTCTATAGACGCCAAGATACTTCTCCAAACATAACTTGGATTTGTTCCTACTTCAGCATCTAAGAAACTCGAATTAGGATAATCCTTCGGCTTCATTACTGCAGAAATTAATGGGTTAATCCCTTAAGTAATCTCTGTTGGGAAAAACAATAGAACAACAACTAAATTAACACAACGAGACAGTTATATAACGAATAACAATAACAAGGCAAATCACCAATAACGAAAACAAGCCACGATGATTGAAAACATTAAATAATCAGAAACTGTAAAATAAAACAAGACGAGGAAGAAAGCTTATCGTAGATGTTCAACGGCGATCAGACGTCAGTCGCCCGGAAATATGTATGTGTATATTTTCTAGAAAGAGAAGGGGGATGAGGAGGCTGCTAGGGTTTTCAAGATGTATATCCCACTTTTCATCAAAAACATTTTTCTTCTTTTTAATCCCAAAAAAAAATATAACTGATCAGTTTTAATTAATATAAATATTTTTACTTAAAACATATTTTAATATGAATATTATTTAGAATTGTAACAGTTAGACATACCCAATTTACCAAGCCGAGACCCATAAATTCTAGGCCCACTAACAAATTCTAACAAATAATATTTATATTAATATATTATATGAAGTCACTATTTATTTAATTAAAACAATAGTAAAATCTCTCACCCAGGTCGCCTCGCGTACCGAAACATTCGTCCATCGACTCGACCCGGGTTGTGTCGTGGCGAGGCGAGGCGGCGGCGGCGCGCGTGTGCGCGAGGCCCATACTACACTCGCATGTGCATGCGTGCATGTGTGCATACCCACATGCCTTAGTAGCTGTGCACTACACTTGCATGTTATACAATATAAAGCCACCAACACTCTTTTACCATATCAATGTGGTACTCAAGTTTTTACAATTTAGTCAACCACAAACCAATTTCAAGCTAGCCATTACAACTCCACGTTTTCTTTCCTCTTGATCTCTCCCATGTAAATATGTCTCCGGACTCTTAAATATAAACCAAAACTAATACAAATCCAATTATTAAACCGAAATTATATTACTGTCAAAGGTTACAATACGGAAGCGCGGCTAAAAGCGGAACTCCAAAAGTCAATATACTTCAATCCTAAGGTCCTCGAACTCCAATGATATCTAATTCGATTTCTTAGACGAAACCTGAAAAAATGTAAGAATGAGCTGCGAAACCCAGCAAGAGACCAATCGATCTAACTAGTAGGCCAAATAACATATACAATATAACAAAAATACGATAATTATACGACACGATATTCGAAACAAACATTTTCTATACACATTCTTACTCTTATTCGACACATATGATACACATAACACATAAATAACAATAATTTAAAACCGATAATTCATGCCACAACAACTACAACCCGCTGATAACTCTTCTAAATTTTCAGAAAACTGTCACTACAATCCGGTGAACACGGTCCTAAGTTCTTATTCGATATTTTCACAAACCATGGTACAAATCAAAGATCTCAAATGATCGTCTAGACATCACATATATACATTCATACATATTCTATATCACATAATACTATCAAATATATCATCACTTAGCCAAAGTTTTGATAATCAAATTTACACGTATATCACACAATTTTGAAAACACTAGAACGATCGATCGAAAACGTACCTCAAAACCTGACAAGATCTGAATATACCCTTTTTGACCCTCTAAACGATGTTTTCTTAGAAAATACAAAACACGAAAGTTGTATAGAACGAAAAGACCTTTCCGAAAAGTCTAGAATCAACAAATTCTGACTTACGATGAATTTTCTACGAATTTTACAAGATTGCTGATTTTGGTGTATAAAACCCTACGAAATTTAATAATTAAGGCGAGGAAGACGGATATGGTGTATTTATAACGATACAAAACCCTATATCTTAACCTATAAGTTATCCATATTAGAATCTGATCCAAATTTTAGTCCCATTGGTCTAATTCAATTTTAATATCCTAATATTTATCTAATTTTAATACTTTTTGTTTTATTATTTTATTATTAATCTTATTCTAAAAATTACCGGATATTACATACTACCCTCCTTAAAAAGAATTTGGTCCCCAAATTCACAACAATTCTATACATCTAGGCTCTCTAATCTCTTATAGGACGAAATTTAATAATTAAGGCGAGGAAGACGGATATGGTGTATTTATAACGATACAAAACCCTATATCTTAACCTATAAGTTATCCATATTAGAATCTGATCCAAATTTTAGTCCCATTGGTCTAATTCAATTTTAATATCCTAATATTTATCTAATTTTAATACTTTTTGTTTTATTATTTTATTATTAATCTTATTCTAAAAATTACCGGATATTACATACTACCACAATTCTATACATCTAGGCTCTCTAATCTCTTATAGGTGAAACTTAAACTATGGTCCACAAGATCGAATCCTAAGAAAACACTCGGAGGGACGGCCTGCTTTGATACCAACTGTAACAGCCCGTACTTCCGGACTATTAAATCTAAACCAAAACTAATACAAATCCAATTATTAAACCGAAATTCTATTACAAAGGTTACAATACGAAAGCGCGGCTAAAAACGGAACTCCAAAAGTCAATATACTTCAATCCTAAGGTCCTCAAACTCCAATGCTATCCAATTTGAACTCTTAGACGAAACCTGAAAAATTGTAAGAATGAGCTGCGAAGCCCAGCAAGAGACCAATCGATCCAACTAGTAGGCCAAGTAACATATACAATATAACAAAATACGATAATTATACGATACGATATTCGAAACAAACACTTTCGATACACATTTTTATTCTTATTCGATACATATGATACACATAACACATAAACAACAATAATTTAAAACCCATAATTCATGCCACGACCACTACAACCCGGTGATAACGGTCCTAAATTTTCAGAAGACTGTCACTACAATCCGGTGACCATGGTCCTAAGTTCTTATTCGATATTTTCACCAACCATGACATAAATCAAAGATCTCAAATTATCGTCTAGACGTCACATATATACATTGATACATATTATATATAACATAATACTATCAAATATATCATCACTTAGCCCAAGTTTTGACAATCAAATATACACGTATATCACACAATTTTGAAAATACTAGAAAGATCGATCGAAAACTTAACTCAAAATTTGACCAGATCTGAATATAGCTTTTTTGACCCTCGAAACGATGTTTTCTTGGAAAACACGAAATACGAAAGTTGTAGAGGATGAAATCCTTTCCGAAAAGTTCAGAATCCACGAATTCTGACTTACGATGAATTTTCTAAGAATTTTATAAGATTGTTGATTTTGTTGTACAAAACCCTACGAATTTTAATAATTGAGGCGAGGAAGACGAATATGGTGTATTTATAACGATACAAAACCCTATATCTTATCCTACAAGTTATCCATATTAGAATCTGATCCAAATTTTAGGCCCATTGGTCTAATTCAATTTTAATATCCTAATCTTTATCTAATTTTAATACTTTTTTGTTCTATTATTCTATTATTAATCTAATTCTAAAAATTACCGGATATTACAACAATCCATTATTGTCTCAGAAAATCCCTTCATCAATCTTCTAGGTTGTCTTTGCCCCCCTCTCTTCTCATCCATCAAAACAATATCATTAAAGTCTCCTATTATACACCACGGTAACATTGAGGCTACGGATAGATCACGAAGCATATTCCAATATTCAATCCGTCTAGCTCTATCAGGAATGCCATAATACCCAATATATCTCCACCTTCCAATTTGTTCATTATTGACCTCAAAATCCAACAGAAGTCTAACTGTCCAGCCCACGACAGTTCCATGCTAAGATACTCATAATATTTGGTGGGCCTGGACCCCAAGACCCGCCATTAGCAAGTTTTTTTACACATCTTTCTATGGATTCTCATATATTTGTCCCGTTACTTTCTCCATATTTCCCATTGTTAATCCGCTGTCTTTTGGGGTCAATCACTACATTCTTAGGATTAGATTCCTTGTATCCCTGGTTGATATCTTTTGTTACTTATTTTCCATTTAATTTAATTTTATCCCCTATCTTATGTTCCCTCAAATGACTTGATTTGACTAGGACCTCTCCAATCTCGTGAATCCTACCATCAACACCCATGAATCTCGAATTTCCCTGTTTTCCACCATGGGCGCTTGATGCTTCCCCTTGTTGCTTCTAGGCACCCCATGCATCCTTTCCACGACCTGCATTTCGAATCCACCTCGATCCTTTATTATTTTTCACACCTCTGGACGGTGCACGTAACCAAGTTCTGTATGCCTTGTCTATCTCTTCTCAGGATTTGAATAAACAACATCACACACCCTTTCAAAATGTCCTATGACACTGCAAACAAAGCAAAATATACCAAGTTTTTCACCTTTAAAATTAATCCAACTCCAATTGTTTCCTTCTCTCTTTATCTTTAACCTTCGTTATAGCGGCCTTTCTACGTTCACTGCAACCCGAATTTTATATATGGTTTCCAGCCTCCTTCAAATGTTCCTGGATTTGATCTGACATACTTTCCCGTTACTGTACCTATGTTTTTCAAAATGTTCTCAGAGACAAAGCCCCTTGGCATATCATATATATATATCATGTATATGTATCCATATTTCCATATCTTGTATCTGAACCGTAGTTGGATGTTCACCAATTTCCACTTAATGAAGCACAAGTATCTATTTTTTAATAGACCAAGGCCCTCCCTCTATAACCTTTGCCACATCCAGTTTATGATAGAATATGAGCGAGTATTTCCGACCTCCCATCTCATACACCTCCATTCCTTCTTTGGGTCGCCACAATGACGCCATTAAATTCTGCATAGCTTGAAAGTTGATATTTTTCTCTGTTATAAACTTCTCCACCATTCGTAAAAAAAAAACTTCTCCACCAGCATTTATGTTGGTTTATGTTCAACCACCTCAGTATTGGTCACCACTATTTTATCCTCCTCTTCTTCTTCGATTACCAGATTTGCATACATATCTTCTAACGATGCTTCAGAACGTGCCATAATACCCACACAGGTTTTAGTAGTATGATGATGAAGACAATGATATTATGTTGATGAACTTACTAAGAATATGGTGTTTAAAAAACTGTCATATAGATAGAGAAAAAAATTATCATATAGACAGAGAGAAAATTGGAACGCGAATTACCATCTGAAGTAGCTTAGCTTTAAGACATGAAAGATTGTTTTGTTCTTTGCTTTTATGTTTTTATTTAGCATTATGTACTTTATTATATCTCCAGCTAAATTCTTTTTTTTAGTTAGTGTTCATGCAAATTCTACTGACAAATTGTAATGTCCCGGGTTTTAAACTAATAATATAAAAATAGTAAAAATCTAATATAAATAATTATGAAAAAAGAAGAAAATTTAAGATAAAAATATCCCCCGCTTTGCATGGTTAACAAGCTACTTTAGTGTTTTATACTAATAAATACATATTAATTCATTCCAATTTATTCATACTTTATTTATTCTAATTTTATTCTAATGAAAACAATCATCTATCTACCGTATTACTTAATATAATTTGCACTGTGGCGGTTGTGGATATATAACATGAATTTTCAACTTCATAAGATTTAAATTGAAACTCTACTATAATTATGAACTTGTATATATGATAAAATGGAATTAAATAATTAAAAATTGTTTAACAATATAAGTTTTATATTATTATTTTAAATTACAACATATTTTAACAATCAGATATAAAACTTAAATATTCATTAATATATTTTTTAATAAATTTAATTTGGTAAATCATATTATGTAATCCGTGTTTTAAATTTTTATCATTATTTAAATAACAGTGTAAATTACATTTATTTATATTAAAATATAAAAGATACAGTTGATAATAAAATTTGCTTTGATATAAAAAAATTGATTTGTGAAATAGATTAAAAATTTAAAACCATGTTATTTTATAAAAAATATATTTTTTACTAATCTATTTAATATACATATAAAGATATACTTTTTTAAATAAGAATTATGAATTGAGACGAGGATATCTTAATTAATGATCCTGTCTTCGAATTCTTTTATTTTTTTTCAAATTCTTTAAATTTTATTCTTCAATCAGAATCTGTGAAAAGAAGGAAGAATTCTTAAATTATACTACTTTCCAACTCCAACTATTCAAAATGTTGATCGGTTATACGTTTCGCCTAAAATGTCTACTAAATACGTATTATGTCTAGTTTCCAAATTATTTTGAAATAGGGATTAAATATTTTATAAAATTATTATACGAGCAAAATATTTTATTAAAATGTGAATAATGATCTCATTTCGATTTTAAAAATATTTACAAACCTGTGTGATGATCTGACTTATATGTTATATGATTTATGTGTATAGTCGAGTCCTAATTGTCATCTTTAATTGTTCAGGATGCTAACCTTATGGACTGGATGATTACGAGAAAGGGTCAGGGATGGACTGGACCTTATATTTTATTAGGCCACAATGGGCCTGGGTACCCTATATGATTGTGGGCCTATGTGGATGGGCATAGATTCGTATTGTATCCCGATTGATAAGCGGGTTATAGTAATATGTTGGTTCTAGTGTTCAGTCTAATTTATTGTTGATCGCCGTTAGCGGCATTCCTTTTTAATTGCTAAAGTAAACAGTTATCTGTTGAGATTGCTTTATTTAGGGTGCGCTGTGCATTCGGTCCAAACCGAACTTTTTTCCGTTAACGGGAACTAAAATTGTGGGAAAACCCCTATCAAAAACTGAACCAAATTATATTCGGTTTTAACTGAAACCGAACTAAATAAATCGGTTATAACCGAAAATCGGATTGTAAAACTAAATTTGAGAAGAAAAAGAAACTAAAATGATAAAAATGTCTAATATGAAAGTGCAATGTAGGTGAAGAAAGTTGATCAAAAGTGCAAAGTCTAAACTTCAATGATTGCTTGTTGCAGTCCTGTGAGTCTATGATTATTTAAGATATTATCAAAATCAAAAATCGAGTAATCAATCAATCGAATATATTCAAAATAGAGTTGAATATATTTACCTCAATATAATCAATCGAATCCAATTAATAATCGAATTAGAGAAACTAGAGTCGTAAAAGAACAGAACTCGGACGAACTTTTAACGAACTCGGACAAAATTTTAACGAACCGAACACTGTTCGATAAGCTTATCGGACAAAATTTCTTGTCCGAACTCGAGTTCCGTAATATTCGAACCGAACACGAACTGTTCGTGAATATCATTTATATTTTTTTTTAAATAATTTTAAATATTATTTTAAGTAAAAAATTATATCAAACTATTAATTATATATTTTTTTATAAATAAAATATTTAATTAAAATAATTATAAAATATATTTATTATATTTTATTAATAATATATATTATTAATACATATAATATTATAACTATACTATTTTTTCGAACCGAACTCGAACTTAACGAACGAACCGCATTCGAACCGAACTCGAGTCGAACACCTTAAAAGTTGGGTTCGGTTCGTTAAGATTATCGGAAAAGAAATGTTGTTCGAACTCGAGTTCGATAAACTTATCGGACGAGTTTATCGAGCTCGAATACGAACGAACCGGACGAGCTTAACGAACAGCTCGGTTCGTTTACAACTCTAAGAGAAACTAATGGTGAATCGAGAGGAGAGAAAAGAAGAGACTATATAGTCGTAGAAGAGAAGAGATGAACATAATTGATCGGGTTTAAGCTCTTGTGATTGTGTACTTTATGCTGTGTAATTGTTTGGTTGGGTAAGTATCGGCTGTTGTTTGACTTAGAAGATAAGAGACAATGAGACAGTGGAGTAGTACTGAACATAGACATATGTTTTAATAAATAGTAAATATTATACATTTTTATTAAATATTCGGTCATTAATTTGTTTTTTTGGTTAATCGCGGTTAATAACCAAATTATCGAAAAATCAAATTTCAGAATTTTTACTACCGAAAACCGAACTGAAATTTGAAGTTTGGTTAACCGGATCGAAATAATTTTGGTGATTCAGTACGGTTATCGGTTAACCGAACCGAATGCACACCCCTAGCTTTATTGATTCTTTATCCGATTCACCTTGTTTACGTTTGTTGATAATTGTATATATACATATTATGGACTTGTTGAGCAATTATGGGTTATGCTCGTTATTACTCCATTTATCTTTCAGTTAAGTTAAAAGATGAAGCTTATCCACACCCGAATGGCAAGGAAGCGTGTGAGAAGGCGGGACCCTCGAGTACCTATTGTGCTGGTACCTATTCAAGAGGAGAGTTTTGAGTTACCCACTCAGGTGTAAATTATGTAGTGTGTGTGTGTGTTAAAACTGAACTAGTTGTAAAATTTAACTAGATTTTATTTTATAGTATGATTATTATGAGAGTTGTGTTGAGAATTTAAGTTGGGTTGTAATAATTGTTATGTTTTGGATTCTTAGTTCATACCATAACATGAGATCGATCCATGATAGTTATAGGGGTCAGATGCATGTTTATATATATATATATATTACCCAAGTTCGTTTGTGATTATGATTGGCTAGTGAATCTCAAATCTAGACTCTGAATTTGGAGGGCGTCAGAATAATTGCCTATATTAAAAAAATATGAATAATTTTTATAATATAAAATTAAGTTTATTATTTTGAAGCGATATGAATCGCTTAAAATGTAGTTTCATAACTTAAAATATTATTTCTCGTTCATCCTTAAAAAGTAGATGGATCGGCAGGCATTAAGGTGTATAAAATGTAATTTCATAACTTATTTTTAAAATTTTCTTTTTTGAATAAAATTTAAATATTTAATTCAATGTAGGATGTTTTTAAAATAATTTATCAAAATATATTTTATATAAACTTTAAAATTTTTATTTTAAATATTTTATTTCTTTTTAAAAGAAAAATGTTTTTAAAATAATTTATTAACTATACTTTATCTCACAAATACGAATGAAAATTTTCTCTTTTCTTTTTTTTCATAGGGTATGTGTATTCAATTAATATTTTTAAGTTTTTTATAAGATTTTCATAGTCAATGAGTATTAAATTCAATTTTGAAAAATCCTTTAAAATCTCGAGTTATTCAATTTAGATGTTCAATAATTCATTAAAATCTTAGTGTAATCAATTAAAATTTAAAAATTTTATTAAAAACTTAAGATATTCAATTTGGACTTTAAAAAAATCCATTGAAATCTAATAGAATTCAAAAGTCCATAGATTTGATAAACCAGTGGATTTTGTTTAAATTCTTAGTATATTTTTAATACTTCAAAATCTCTCTAAAATGCATGAAATTTTAAACCAATTTTACATAAACTTCACAAAATCATTAAGACTCTATTTTTTCTATCAAAATTGTTAAAATCCGTAAACTGTTATTATTTTATCAAACCTGTCAAAATCACAAACTATTATAATCAACAAAAAAAATTTAAAATATGTGAATTGTTATCAATCCTCAAAATCTTAATTAAACACACCAAAGATTGAGTTAATCTCGTACCTAGGGCTGTAAAATGATCTGAGTAGAACCGGACACCCAGGTGCTCAAGTATCTATCGATTTACTTTTAGTGGGTCTGGGATCATATTATTCAGATACAAACCGATCTCAGGTATATGAGGACCGGATCCAATCGAATATGAGCTGATACCGTATTTTCATTTTCTAACCAGGTAGTTTATGATCCACTGGATACGAGTCAAATATGATCCACTAATATTAAATATTATTTTTATTTCAATTATTTAGATAATTGTTGGTATAAAATAAATATAATACTATAAAAATAATAACCATAAAAGTCATATTTTATTAAAAGTTAAAACTTATATAAGATATAAATAGTTATAAAATGATTATTTACTTACAAATATAATGGGTTGAAAATATATTCTACATATGGGGTCAAATCGAATATGAGTCTTGAATCATATTTGGATATTCAGGTAAGATTATTTTATAGAAAATAATATGAGACTTAATTTGAGCGGGTATATGAGTGCTCATATTCGGGATCATATTGTATCTGAGCTTAATTTTTCCGCCAGATTTGGATCGTTTATAAAAAAGGATATGAGATATGTATCATATTTTCGAGTCAGTTATAAGCCGAGATATTGGATATTCTGGGTCAATTTACAGCTCTGCTCGTACCAAATACTAGTTTCGGCATGAGTAGTGAACAGAACACCAAATATTTTATCGTGTTCATTGTTCAAATCAGTCTCAAATTCTTATCCCGAAACAAATTACAATTTTCGATCGAATCTCAAAAAAATTGTAGTCTAGTACTCCGTTAGTCTCCTTTTTGTTATCACATTTACTAAAAAAATTGCCCCAGTTGTCTCATTCTTATTACAATTCACATTTGAACATATTTTTTTCATATTTATCCCTTATTATTAGTTCCAATGTTTATAATTAATATATATACTTATAACTTAGCACTGAATGCAATAAATAAATAGGGATATGCACGAAAACAAAGGAGGTGTATTCAATCAAGATTTTTAAGAATATTTAAGGATTTTCAAAATGTATGGGGTTCGGTTTAAATTTTAAAAAATCATTCAAAATCTGGATTTATTCAATTTGGATTGTAAAAAATCTATTAAAATATGAGCGTATTCAATCTAGATTTAAAAAATCTATCAAAATTTTTGGGTATTCAATTTAGATTTTAAAAATTCCACTAAAAACTGATAGTATTCAAAAGTCTACGGGATTTGTTTTATTTATAAAATATGTGGATTTTGATGGATTTGATAGTACATTTTTAGAGAGGTGTATTCAATTGAGATTTTAAATAAAAAATTTTGGATTTTGAAAATCTTAGGATATTCAATTTGGATTTTAAAAAATCTTTTAAAAGCTGATGATATTCAATAGGGATTGAAAAAAATCTTTTAAAATATGGGGTATACAATTTAGATTTTAGAAAGTCCATTAAAATCTGGGGGTATTCAATTTGGATTTTAAAAAATTCATTAAAATCTGGTGGTATTCAAAATTTCATGGATTGTTTTGTATTTTATAAAATTGTAAATTTTGATGGATTTGCTACTGTATTTTATGTTTCCAGAGTTATTAAAAAAAATAAAGATTTTGAATAATTTCAAAAATATTCACAAAATTATTAACATTCTACAAGAAATTTATCAACTCGGTCAAAATCTGCTAACAAAACCTCGTAAAACCCATGAATTATTACCAATTTTTCAAAATATCAACCAAATACACCCCTGAAAATTTAGAACTTAAAATTTTAGTTTTCCTCCATTGGACTGAGCTAATTATATAATCTTTCAGGCATGGGAGCTCGGAACATTTAATCAAGACACTCACTTCTGCGACGTCTGTGCCATTTTTTACTGAAGTCCTAAATCACGGCTACTGCTACAAGTCTATCACCGAAACTCAGGTATCAAACACGTACATGATTATATATATTTTTTTATAAACCTGTAAATTGATTCATTCATTTGTGGGAAATCAATTTGTCCTCAATTCTTTTGTTATAAATGTGATATTCCCTTGGTTGAATTGTTTGTATTCCTGAGTCTCGAAATGATTGTATCTACAACTATTAATTTTAAATATATGTAGCGATTTCTCATGTGCTTATAGATATTGTAAATGAATATTGTTCGAATTTTTGCCCATTTTTGTATTCAGGCTCATGGCCAATGATGCTAGAAACGGGCGAGGACTCCAAGCAGTAGATAGAATCAGCAACTTGCCCGAAAACATAATACACCTCTTCCTACAACGCTTGTCGACTCATGATGCAGTAAGGACAACTGTTCTCTCGAAAACGTGGAGGAATATATGGGGAATGCACCCAAAACTATATTTGGATCAAAATTTTATCTCGCAATTGGTTTCGCAGAAGTTTTTTCACTTAGATGAACAAACTAAAATTAACAAAGTTTCGAGAACAGTTAGTAATATATTATTAGCTCACAATGGCCCCATTTTGAATTTCGTTCTTTTCATTCCTAGAGATCTGCCTTTTCATCAAAGTACAGATATGGTTTTATGGATTAAAAACATATCAAACAATGGTGTTAGGGAACTGAAGCTTCGTAATGAATCACTACATGCCTGCACTGTTCCCTCTCATTTGTTTTCCTGTTCACAGTTAACTCGTTTGACCCTTGTGAGCTGCATACTAAATCCACCCCTTGGATTTGGAGGATTTTGTAACCTGGTTATGGTAGAACTTGAGCATGTGTTAATTAATGCTGATATGTTGTTCGGCACTAGACTCGAGGAATTGAATATGTATTTTTGCATTGGGATTGAACATTTGGGAAGCCAATTTAGATGTGAAAACAATCTCATCAAGTTGAGTATCGGGAACTGTGAAGAAATTGATTGGAAATGGTTTGAATACACCCAAAAGTTGCTAACTCTTAGCCTCTGGATGCATTTTGAAATGCCAAGTTCTGGTAAAGAAGTGATTAGTTTAGACAAGCTAGTCTGCAATATGCCTAGAATCCGTTCTCTTTACCTTGATGGCTTCTACCTCAAGGTAATTTTTAACATTCTAAAAGTTAGATCAAATGAAGTTGTTATTAACTAATATAATTAGCTGATCCATCGTCATGTCTCACAATTTAATTCATTCTTCGATGTACTTGTGTTTTTGTAAATAGATTTTGGAACCGGGTGCAGCTATTTTGAAGAGGCTTACAAGAGCTACGGAGAACTTGAGATTTCTGAAGCTTCACAATATTAAATTACATGATTTGGTTCAGATTCAACCAGTTCTTTGTTTGATCAGAAGTTCACCTAATCTGCAAGTTCTTAACATTGATCTGGTGAGAACTTTTTCACCCAACCTTATGATATTAAAGTTTTACCTTATTTGTTTTGATTAATTTTTAAGGATTCTGCTCGGAATGTCGTACTCATATAATCCCAAGAGAAATTGGATTATTTATCTCCTCTTCAAGTAAAATGAAATAATGTTTTAATCAAGTGATAACTTGCGATATCAAACAGTAGCATTAGATTATTAAATATACATGTTTTGCTGCATATGAATGTGGCCTTGGACATTTTTGGTTCATTTTGCCTTTAGATGTCTTTATCTCTCCTGTTTACAATTGAACTTGTACAAGAAAGGAATGAGTTCTATTCTATAATAAATGCTTCAAAACTATAGCGATAGGTATATTTTATTTTGTGCATAAACCTAAAACTTCTTTTATTAGAAAACCGTGTTAGACCCGTAACCTAACTGTATAGGGACTAGGACTAATATGATTAAAATGCAGAGATAGCCCAACGGGCCTAAAGTAGGTTAAAGAAAGAAACACCGTAAAAGCCCCTCTCTGCAAGGCTTGAATTTGCAGAAATTTCTAGGCAAATGTGTGTTTATGCAATCAAAGTTCTTGTTATTGACCTTACCGGGAAGGATTCCCCTCTAAAAGGAAAGAGATAGGGATGAAAACAGGTTCACCATTGCACTCAAGAGAAAAACACACTTCCATTGATATTCAGAGTTTTGAGTTCACATGTAGTGCTTGTTGATCAGTTAACATTACAACTTCTTGTGAAGTTTTTGGTCAAGCGATAAGAGGTCCTAAGAGTCGGGAGGACCTTCTAGAGGTTAAGTGGAAGCACTAATATTTAAAATTTGATTAAAATGTTAATATATGTAAGCTTAAAATTATATTATACTTGAATAATAAAAATGTAAACATAAAATGTTCTTACATATTTTCAACTTTTTTTTAATATAGTTATATCATAATAACTATTAATATGTTGAAGTTAAATAATTAGCAAGTCGACATCTTTGACCACTTAATACACTCAATGACCATTTGATCCGCTCAATAGGCGGCTTAATCACGCGCCTAATGATGACCCTCCCTGTATTCCTCTATATAAGTGGCTTTACAAAATGAAAATATTTTTTGGTCCGATTTTGTATCAGCATCCGTTTAGGCGGCTGTTGAATTTGCTTTTTAGAACACTGCTATTAATGAGAGAAATGAGAGAAATGGGTTGGTTATGAAATTAAAAAGAATTTAAAAAGCATTACTAGGCCTCAATTTTAGAAATCTATATTGTTCCTCTTGATTTTGTGCTCACTCCTACTACAAATGTGAAAGTTCCCTTTCTCATAGATACAGAACCACTTTCCCTGTTTAGATATTTTATCTTTTTTACTGCAATAAAGAATACTTACACCTTGCTCTTTATAGCTGATAATCACATTTAACTACTTTTTTACCCACTTTATCTCGAAAGTTTTGTTTTCACTCTTGAATTATGTCTTTTGTTTTCTCTTAATGTCATAACTCGTGTTTAGTATATCTGGCTAAGAATTACATTATATCCGGAAGTTTCTCAGGTTGTCTATTACAAAGTTGTGTTTAGTCCAATGATATTATCAGTCTATTTGTTGGCTAGCCAGGACAACTTGTCAGTTTTAGATATTGGTTTTGATTATTCACTACTCTATCTAACTTGAGGTGGACAAGTTACAACTTATGAGATACATATGTATCAGCAATGTTTCTCTTCGTAACATTACTCTTGAATGCATAAATATTATTAAGAAGTAACTGGATAACATTTACATTAATATTTCATACAACTTTTAACAGAAAAGAACTTTTTATATAGGATCATGAAGTACAGAGCAGTGATGGTGTGGAGTTATCGGACCTCATGGCGTTATCAGACTACATGATTCTAGACAAACTCGAAACTATATTGATATTTTACTTGGTCGGTTCCCTCGCCGAGTTTCAGTTCATAAAACTTTTGCTTGCTTTGTCCCCTTCACTTAAACAGATTAATCTTAAAATGGAAGACACCGGAATTGATAATTCTACAGAAGAGTTGAGGATTTCAAGAGAGGTGTCGCAGATCCCTAGAGCATCCAAATCTGCACAGATCCGGTGGATGTAGTAGCGGGCCTAGCTAGTGGCAGGGCAGACATGTGCTGGGAAGGAAATGTTGAAGCATGTAAACTTCAAAATGTTTTGGACTGTAAGTGGTGGAGAAGAGTTGTAGTTCTAGCTTGGGCATATTGAATCTTTTTTTCCCGTTATAAATTCAATTGGTTTGAAACGAACTCCACAAGTTGAAAAAGTTTACCCTATCTTGTAAGTTTAAGACGTGAAAGATATGTTTGTGGTTTTTTGCTTTCATTATGTTTGATTGGTTCTTTAATCATAAATATTGATGGATCCCCCGCATTTACAAAAATCCAACAATAAAAATGCACCAAACTCATGAGAGTTAGTATTTACTGTGTGTTATTGGGCACACATTAAAAAGACCGTTTATAAGAACTCCATATAAATTTCTAGTCTAATGTTATTTATGAACACCGTATCTCAACAAGTGCGCTTTTTTATAAGTTAGTTTATATTAATTGTTCATGACAGACCTTTTTTTTTGTTTCCTTGTCAACCTCTGACTTTTATTAAATCCCTTTTGATGACATAGACTAATACACAGAAGGCTTCAAAAAGGTTCCGGGATACAGGTTATCCTATCATACATTCCTACGGGTCATTTGTCCAAAACCGAAGATCACCACTATATCAAGTTTGTATTGTCTCCGGGATGCTTTTAATAAAATTGTTTGATAAATAAATATTTTAATTAGTTATTTGTATTTTTATCGTACATGAATAATTATTTAATCCAAAAAACTCCTCTAACTTTTTAAAAATTAACTTATTGAATATAAACACTATTTTAATATGTTAATTTCGGAACATTAATATTAGAATCAAACTACTAATTAGGCCAGTGGCCCGCTCTAACACTGTGTTACATAAACTTTTTTTTGGAGAGAAAAGAAAAGAAATGCAAAGAATAGATTTCTTCAGCTTGTTCCTGACCAACTTTTATGAAAGAAAGAAAAAGAAAGCCGCGGATTTGAAAAAAGTTTTCTTTATTTTTGTCTCCAAAATCTTCTTCCGACTTTTGGAAAGATTAGAAAAAAAAGGAAAATTTATTCTTTTTTTTCTATGCGGAACACAGCCTAAGTAATTACGCTAAGATGTGGGGCTTATAAACCCTAAAATAATCAAGTTCATTAAATAAAAAAAATTATTTAAAATTACTGCTAACCTTGCTCCTCCAATCGACGCCACGATCACTATCATCGAGCAAACTGGTATAAAATTCGTGCATAACTCATACACAATTCTAGTATGTATTTGATTAAATTTAAAATTATATGTAACAACTTAATTATGTTAGTGATCCCCTACTTACAATTTATTGGTGTGCATGTTAAGAAGAATAAATTGATTACTTCATATTATATATTCAGATATAATAGAAAACTAGCATAATAACTCGTGTAAGGCACGGGTTATTTTCTAGAGTTTTTTTATACACTACACAATTATAATGTTTTTAGAGCAATTCCAACAATATCCTCTTGAGTCAAATTTTGAAGAAATGTAGATAAATTTTCTCTCCAACAAGTTTCATGTCCCCCTCTATAACATTAAAAATTTCGAATGTTTCCTCACTTTTAGGAGTGAATATCCCATCAACTATTATTATATTATATTTTTCTTACCCGTTATTTTATATTTAATGAATGAATATAAACAGGGTAGTAAGTGTACGTTTAAAACGAAATGATTAAACTTAATATGTAGAATGCCGTTACTATGTTTACAAATAAAAAGCTAAAAATTAACATACATGTTGAATACAGAGCTAACCAAAATCTTGAATTATATTTAAATAAACTCTATGTACTGCTTTATATTATTACAGAGTTCACTACTAACTTACAATTGACATACTCAATTTAAAAAGATAAAAAATGCATAATTGAAGTCAGAATGCCTTGCAATCACAATATACAATAATATAAAATTTACATTATTATTAATATTAAAGTTGATTTTAATGAAAAATATTAGTTTTTGAAATTCAACGTATGTATGTATCATGTCTGTATGGGAAAATGTTAGTTTTTTATTTACACTACTGTTAATAAAGTTAGATTAAGTTATAAGTATATGTATGTGTTAGCATGTAAATTATTGTATGTTATATCTCTTAGTAAATTATGATGGTTTCAATTATTTATATGGTAAATATCTGATTTATGTACATGTATAATCATTATTAACATCTAGTGAGATAATTGATTACTTAACTAACATGCATTTATAATTATTCAAAAATTAAAATTATGTAATAAATAAATTGCTATTATTTATATATGATATTCACATTATCAGTGACAAACAATTCATATCTATTTTTTACGCAACCGGGTATCATCATGGTTGTAACATAAAAAATAAATTATATATTTTTAAGACTTATTATTGATATTCATGATTTTTTTTCAAGAATTCGAAAGAAAAATTGTAATTATATCGTTATTTAAACTGTTTTTAAGTTTCTTTAATTATGACTCTAATATTACTTCATATAATAATTTGATAACATTTTATACTATTCTCTTAAAATTAAAAAATTTCAATTCGATAAAGTTTTATAAATATCAGTTGAACTGGTTAATTCCTTCAAATTACAGAAGAATATATATTTTTTTTCCTTAAATAACATAAAATGCATTGATTCAAATGCTACAATAACATATAGATATAACTTTTATTTGAATAATTCAAAATATTAAAATAATTTAAAATATTTGTACAATATTATCTTGATCAATGAATATTGCTGATCTAAAAGAATTTATTTTTAAAAGCTAGTTTTTTAAAGTGAAAAATGAAAAATAAATCGATTTAGTATATCATTGTAGTTTTAACAAATCTCGTGAGATCTCATTTCAAATTTCAAATATTCTTAAAATCGGGACAAATCCCAAAAATAATAATACGTTACCAGTGAAGTTTGTAATTTTAATATAAATAATCAATTGACTTAATCCTATAAAGATCTCAAACACATTAATATATATTAACACAAGATATTAAAAAATTTCACATTATTGGTAAGATATTCTCACTGAGCTTGTAATTTTAATTTACTAAACGTAGAATGTGACGATATTTTTCGGGCGGGTCATGTAGTCAAATTTCTAGTAATTTTTGAACAATGGGCCAAGTTCTAAAATGCAATGACTCATTATAATTCGAGATTATCTAAACATGTAATACCAATATAAATTATTTATATATAAGCGATCATATTTTCAATTTTTTTTAAAAAAAAATTATATATGTACATTTTAATTACTTTTTATAATAAAAAATATGTTAAAATCATGGTTGTACATAAAAAATAAATTATATATTTTTAAGACTTATTATTGATATTCATGATTTTTTTTTCTAGAATTCGAAAGAAAAATTGTAATTATATTGTTATTTAAACTATTTTTAAGTTTCTTTCATTATGACTCTAATATTACTTCATATAATAATTTGATAACATTTTATACTATTCTCCTAAAATTAAAAAATTTCAATTCGATAAAGTTTTATAAATATCAGTTGAACTGGTTAATTCCTTCAAATTACTGAAAAATATATGTTTTTTTCCTTTAATAACATAAAATGCATTGATTCAAATGCTACAATAACATATAGATATAACATTTATTTGAATAATTCAAAATATTAAAATAATTTAAAATATTTGTACAATATTATCTTGATCAATGAATATTGCTGATCTCAGTATAGAGGCCAACGCAATCAGATCCGGTTTATCGGAAAAAATGACCAAAAGGCCGTGATAGAACTCTGGTTGAAGCCTCGACAAGTCAAAAAGTATTGTCCAGTGACATGCGCCTTCATCTCGAAAAAAAACAGCGCCATAAGAGCAAGGAGAAGGATGATGAAGACGTATTTGTTTAGGATGAGGATGATGTGGAGTTGAGAGTGTACGAAATAGAGCGTAGACTTTTAACTGAGAAAATCAGACGTAAGAAAGAGATTCTGTACCTCCAGCCTGAGTACTCCGAAGTCTCAGAGGATCATAAATCTCTAGAGAATCAAATTACGGAGTTCGACTCCACCTGGCTTCCTTCTAAGCTGTCAAACTTTTCAGAGTATGAGGAGTCCACAGGATCCCTCTATTCTAAAAGAAAAAAAGAAAAGGAAGAGGCAGACGACGTCTCTGAAGATGATGAAAGTTTCCACTCAGCTTCGAAGCGTCAGCAAACATCGAAACTATCCAAGTTAGCAGATGATTTATCCTTGATTAAGAATTACATTCGAACTCAGAGTGGAGGAATAGAAGTTACATCAGAAAGTCCTTTATCAGTAAAAATTGAGAACGCTAAAATCAACAGAGATCTGAAGGCTCCTCCTATCGAGTCATTCGATGGATCCTCGGACCTATCGGATTCTATTAACCTGTTTGACAAGAGGATGGATTTTTTTGGACACTCCGAGGTAGCCCGTTGTCGTTTCTTCTCTACTTGCCTGAAGGGAACATCCTTGAATTGGTTTAACAACCTCCAGCCTCGATCAATCGATTCCTGGTCAATTTTGAAAAGTAAGTTCAGAACTCGCTTCTCAAGTAACAAGAAAGGCGGTAAAATCACAGCGTCACTTATTACGGTCTATCAAAGATCGAACGAGAGCTTGAGAGCATACTTGACACGCTTTAGAGCACATATAGCCGAGATTACTGACTTGGTTGATCCCTTAGCAGTCAATTATCTCATAGCTGGTATTGACCGGACAAGGCATAGTCAATTGCTCGATGAGCTCTTCGAGAAGGAGCCTAAAACCTTGCAGATGGCTATTAAG
Organism: Apium graveolens; assembly: GCF_009905375.1. Classification (NCBI taxonomy): domain Eukaryota; kingdom Viridiplantae; phylum Streptophyta; class Magnoliopsida; order Apiales; family Apiaceae; genus Apium; species Apium graveolens. Next base: position 15,221,467 of record NC_133652.1, read on the forward strand.
ATTATTGAGCATAGATTAACCCTTCAGGAAGCTGTGGAAAGTATCCAGCATTCCAGATCCCCAAAAATCCGACGAAGCCGAAGTCCATGAAGATCACGAGATTTCGAAAAAAGAGATCCTCGAAGCCCTCGACAACGAGAAGGACCCCACAGACCTAGAACCTCGCGAACGTCTCCGACGTCCCGATTATAAATGGTGGAGAGAGAATAAGCACATCCAACAAACAACCTGTAAAAAAAAGTTTAATTAGAAATTTATAGTAAACTCCAAGATAATTGAGAATGAGAAGGTGGAAAGACAAAGGAGAAACCTTTGGGTTCCCAAAGCAATAATAAGAATAAAAGAGAAGGGCGGGCAACTGTATAGATACAAAAAAGAAGAACGAAGAAAAGCGGCCCAAATTTCAAAAAAAAAATAAAAAAAGAAAAAAAAACTGCTGCAAATAAATGCTCGTGGAACATATTTCAAAGCAAAATCTAAAGATTTCTAACTCCTGGTGGGGACTATTGTTAGGGCCCAGGCCCAATTATGAAGGCACGGACTTAATATTAGACCCAATAAGCTAATAAAGCCCAGTTGACTCTACTATAAATAGGAGGGGAGTATTACTTGAAAGGGGGTTGGTACTTTAGAGTAGGGAGAAATACTTAGGTTCTACAGTTCTTTATATTCCTCAAGATCTGCCTCTTCATCAATGTCTAGATATGACTCTTTGGATTATGTGCATATCAAACAATGGAATTAGGAAATTGAAGATTAAAAATAAAGCACCTAAGTGCCTCCAAAATTCCCTCCTACTTATTTTCCTATTTGGAATTAACTCATATGAAGCTCACTAACTGTATACTCAAGCCACCCCTTAGCTTTCAAGGTTTCTGTAACCTAGTTATAGTTGAACTTGTGGATGTCATAATTACTACTGACTTATCATTTGGGACTCAACTCGGTACACTAGATTTTTAATGGGTGCAGTGGAATTGAACATATATGTAGTCAATTAAAATGTAATAAGAATCTTACTGATTTGAGCATCTTCCGATGTCGGGGACTTGAATGCTCGCTTGATAGCATCCGAAAGAAGGATTATCGAGTTGCAAAGAAAATCATGGATATAGACAAGCTATTTGACAAAATTCCTCGAATCAATGTTCTTGACCTTGATGGCATTTTCCTCAAAAGTGAATATCCTACAATTTGTTTAGCTTTCCAACCATATGTCTCAAATTTTAATACATTTTTCAATGTATAGTCTTTGCAACCAGGTGCAGTTGTTATGAAGAGGCTTACAACAACAATGGAGAACTTGAAATATCTGTATCTTTTCCATATTGAATCTAGTGATTCACCTAAGCTGCATTCTCTTGACATTTACCTGGTGAGAACTACTTCGGCCAATCTAATCTATGTATCTATGTATATTATAAAAACTGAATCCTTTCGTGATGCATTTTTACCAATACAGCCCTTCTACAACCCTCATAAATGATTTCAGTACTTTCAATATAAATGTAAAATGTTTACCACCTTCATGCCCTTTTTGTCCTACATGAACAGTTTTTTTCCGCCTCCGGTGGTCAAAGTGGAAACTGTAGTTGTTTGTCTAATAATTGTAGGAATTCATCATATGTCAGCCTCACTTTCTTCACACGTGTGAGAGCAAGTAATTTTTACATAGATTTGCTACAGTTGAAGGTAACCCTCTCCCACGTGCACAGTTGATTTGATGCGGGTACAACTTACTTTTTCAACCATTCTGCACTAAATGTTGAAATATGTTGATAATGACATAATTCATTGAATCTTTTTCTTCTCCTTGGTCTGGTATCTAAGCTGGATGTTTTCTTTTCAATTATTTCGATAAAATATTATCTTCTCACTTTTATTTCTGCAGGCAGTTGGCTCTATGTTGGTTGGATCGATGAATCGCTTGCGTAACCTATAATTCTGGTTTGCCTCTGTCTTCCTTATGTTTGCCTTTTATTTGTTGTCTTCTTGATTATTGTGAGCTATGTTTTCTTTACAATATTCAATAGTTGAAATTTTAGCTCTTCATACTTTGCAAGTATTACGGCTTCACATAACGGCAGGGGTATGACTTTGCAAGAACAACATCTATGTATCCGTAATTTTGACTTGCTCTTTTGTGTTTGTTGATTCTTATTTTGTTTCAGATGGGTGTATTCATAATTTGAAGATCACGGAGGAATAAAATGGTTCTTAAATTGGGAAAAAATGATCTTCTGTGATAATTGAGATGCGCAATCATCTCATATTTTCTTCTTATCATGATTCAGGTAATTTTTTTAATTTTGCAGCGACTTAAGCTTTGCGCTCCAACTGTTTGATCTTAGGTCTAAAGAACATTTTTTTGTTGCATTCTTGCAGTACAATATTGAAAGGGAAGATGAGGAAGTGGAATAAGATCTTTGGGCTTTATTAGATAAGGTATAGATCAGTTATTGTATGTAGTACTGTAATGGTATGAAGTTTACGAGTACATAGTTATTGATTTTTATGTAAGTTTGTATTTCTTCATATGTATGTTTGTATGAGATAGTTACTTTTAATACCTGATTTGCATTTCTCTCTTACTTTTTCTTACTTTTTTTTAATTTCTTTTTTTTTATATCTTTTCTGTAGCAGATCTGAAAGTTTATTACTGCGTACCTTGGAAATGTTCTCAATACTCCAGTAATGCTGCTGCTACATTCAAGATTGGTTTTTACTGGCTGGAATGCATGTATGGCTGTAGGGGTCATATACTTGGTGGGTGTTTGGAATATCCATAATCTAACTTATACAAGTACTGTGTTTGTTTTAACTTTTCTTTTTGTTGCTAAATAAAAGAGTCTCTGCTTAATAGTCCTGGGCTAATTCTCTACTTTTTTATAAACTAACCTTTGAACCTTAGCATGAAACCCTAGGTCTTAGTCTTAATCTTAAGCTTCACGGATACAATCATACAAGATACAATTCAAAAGTCGTCAAGATTTTCAATTGCAGCAACACCAGCTGATGACATACCTCATCCCAGAAACACTCAGCAACCCCATTCCTAGAATATAGCCCAAAGCCTTATGTTTATTGTTTAAAAATGTACTTCAATTATAATGAAGTTTGGTTATTTGATTTGATTGACAAACTTTCCTTGCTTTTGAGTTACTAGATCAGTGAGAAAGATATATATATATATATATATATATATATATATATATATATACTACATTGCAAGATTAACTTGGTGTGTAAATTGTATGTGAGCCCCCAAAATTGAATAATCTACCATTAGTATAAATGTTCAAAAGTCATTTCGGTTAATATAACCATAACGGCAACTTAAAATTGCAGATATGGAGCTTTATGTAATTGGTATGACTTGTATAATTGGTTAAAAGAAAACAAAACTACAATTTGAAAGTTTCCTCCAACGGAGGATTGACATTCTCAATTTACGAGTGTTTTGACAGGTAATTTTGTTAAGCAACTACATAAGAAAATGTTGACAGGGTCTCCTTGATATTTTCTCCCCCACAAATTAATTCTTCTTTTTCATTTTTTAAGTTTTCCTAATTTTAAAATTAATTACTTTCATAAATTAATTAATACTTCTGCAAATTTGATAAACCGGCCCTAATATAATAGAGAATAAGGATCATAAGGTTAATCTTAGGCTAATTTTCCTGAGATAATGGAAAAAACCTGTAAAAATAAAGATCTAGATATTTATTAGTAAATATGTACTTTCCATATTTGTATGTTATTTTAAAATTAAAAAATCACATAATTAAATGATGAATGTACTACACACAAATTAATCACTATTTCAGGAAAAAATTTCTAATATCTAGCTCATGATACTTATTCTCATAATAAAAATCAAGATACTTACGCAATGATATTCACTAAAAGATAGTAGGGGATTGGGTGCAAGTGTACAAAGTTAGATAGAGATGAATTTTTGTAAAAATGCTAAGTGCGTAGACATGCACATTCTTTCGTGAACATAATTATGATTTTGAAGATTAGGTATCTGATTTAGGCTCAGATTTGGGAGTGTGGGAGTGTCGTTCAAAAGATGCCGGTGGAAAAAGTGTTGTTAGGAAAATTAAATTACTATTTGCTAAATTTTTGTAATTTATGCATATTTTGAGACATAATATATAAAAATAATGTTTTAAAAGCTGAAAATGGTTTTTTCAAAAAGTATGGGGACATGTTTTTGCTGAAGCTTTTAGACCAAAAGCGTTTTTTCAACAACAACTTTAGAATTTACCAAACACTTTTGTCACTTTTCAGTAAAAAACTGGTGTTACTGTCTGCAAGAGTAATAACCAAATGGACGTTGGGGTCAATTTAAAAATTGTTCAATGAAATAGCTACTGCCGACACCACTTTGAAGTTGCAGTTATACAAGGATACTTCATTAAAAATTTATATTTATTCAATTTAAGGGTATATTAGTAAGGGGCAATGTTAACGGTTTAATTTAATTTACATAATTTCTAAAGGGAACAAAGAATTATCTCGAATACCGACGTTACTTAAATTATAATTTTGAATATATATGTTTAACTGTTCTACCCACTCTTCTATGGTAAAGATAAGTTACCATGTGAGTTCGAATGTTGCAATATTGTTGAAGGTAAAGTTACAAGTCTACCTAATGTATTCTCAAGGCTACCGAACTACTCCATCCGTCCCTAGACATATATATTTTAAGATGAATAAAAAACATAGTTTTATAATTTTTTTAATTTTTTTTAATAAAAGTTTAAACATTCTATTATTATTCAGAAATATAAATTTTTAAAAGAAAATTATAAAACTATATATTCTATATTAATCTTAAAATATGTGTCGGACACCCGTCTAAAACGAAAACAATTGAGTGGAATAGACAATTGAGTGGAATAGAGGGAGTACGTAGCCCTCTCTCCAAGATTGTACCTGCTTTGATTCAAAATTTCACACTTTTTTTTCATTTGCTTTTAGACCACGCCACTTTTCAATCCTGAATTATCTACAATATAGGTTATTTATCTTTTCACATACATTTTAAATCCATTTTAAATATTTAGTTAGAAAAATAAGTTATCTTTTTTGTAAAAAAATGTATATGCTAAACTTAATTTAAAAAGATTAAAATTTTAATATTTTACTATAGTTTCAGTACATTTAAAATGCGTGAGAGCAAGTTAAACTTCCTACCGTTAAATTTCAATTAATTAATAATTTTCTATAATCCTAACTTTTACCCATAAATATAAATTAATAATTCGTTAAATTTATAATATTATAGTTTTTTATTAAAACATGTAGGTCCTGTATAATATATAAATTAATAATTTTATCTTAAATCAAAATTATATATTTATTCAAAGATAAATTTCTAAACAAAACTATTAATGTAATAGATTTTATTAATATATACTTTTTGAAAGTAATTTGTAGCATGTATTTCATTTTATATTTTTTTTAGGGAATCATGGAGTTCTAACTTACTATCTACATATTTCAAAAGAAAATTAATATATACAAACTGCAGTAAAAAATATTCAATGTCATTATCTTTATATTAAAAAATCATTTATTGATACCCGTTTAAAACTAATATTGTCATCCTTAGCTTGATCTTATTTCTCATTTCTATGTCAACCAATACATCTAAGTATTCATTTATCATCCCGCAATTTTACCCGTGCTTCATTTTCGTCAAGATAATCAATAACATTTTCTGCATTTATTGTGTTATGATAATTAATACTTTTTCTACATATATATTTGTAAATATACGTTGATAATTTAATTAGGATACATATCGGTAAATTAATAAATTATTAATATAATATAATGTTAAAATTAATTATTAATTAATTAATTAATATTTCAGTTAACGAACTACTGAGCACGCCCATGAGTTTACCAACTCAACCAACGAACCAGTCCTATTTTCGATCTTCAAATGGGTACCTAAAATTTTGATATAATTAAATATAATTAAATGGGTTAAAAATGGGGTCTCCTATTTTTCGACTAACAAAAAACCGATTTCAATTTTAAATTTAGTTTGTAAATACAATATGTAACAAACAACATTTTTATTTATAAATATGTAATTGTATTGGTTTAGTGCATACGCTTATGATTGACATTATACATTATATTATTAATTTGAACACATTAAAAAATTGCTTAGCAGCGGGAAATAATCCTAGTTAATTATATTGATACTTAATTAGATAATGTATTTAGCCTATAATTTTGAAGGTTTCTGCATGCTTGGATTGTGACTCATAGAACAGAGAAGAATTGGGATAATTTTCCTTCTTATGTAAAACCAAATTTAACTAAGGACCAGTTATGTGATCAAATTATTAAATACATTTTCCTGCATATGAATCCTACTCTGTGATTCTGCAAGAGTGTGAGTAGTATTGATATCTCTCCCTGCCTATCTTAATGGTATATTTATTTTGTCATTTTCGTCTTCCTATATGTAACAAATGTCTAATTTGCAAAATATTTCACCTATTCACAAAGAGCTTCCTCCTAACGGTACTGAATGATGGCATAAACATTAATCATTTGCATTTTTTTTAAATAGATATATTTGGATTTGGAGGTCTACGGTCAAGTTTTTTATAGAAACTGCTATAAAATCACCTGCAACCATCCATGTACCTTGTATGTCTTAAACCTATCATACTAATACATGCCTTACTTTTTACTCTACTAGTAAAAGGGCCTTCTTCAATATGGCTTTTGCTAAACAAGAAGCCGTGAATTCTAGTTAGTAATAATTGATTTTTTGCTATAGCAATAGGTCTGACTTGTTTTTGCGCCTAAAACTTAAAATTTGTGTACTTGAAACTGAGTGTTAATTTTATTTGGACTCAGACCGTCAAAAGTAGGAGATAGTAATGAATCTAAGATAAATAATCTATGTATTCTCGGGCACAATACTAGGGAGAAAAATACACCTCAATCGGTGTTCGGAAATTTGAGTTCACATATAAAGCCTAGGAGCTTTAAGTGAACAGATAGCACTTGTTTGGTTGACACGTCCGTAATCGGTATCCAAGAACTTCAACTTTTTGAAAAGTATTCATATGTGAAGTTGTTGGTTAAAAAAGAGAGAAATTATGCTTTAAAGTTGTTTTGTATGCTTTCTTGGATAATATTTTTTTTCTTCAATTACTTGTTAACTAAATTTTGTTCTCTTTACTAATCGTATTATATCTTAAAGCTTCCCATTTTGTCTATTGTAAGATTGTATTCGGTCCCAATTTTATTTGTCAGTCTATTTCGTAAATCTTAGAAATTGTTTCATTCACCTCTGCCGTGCATATACAATGTTTAATGTTATATTCTGTGGATAAGTTGGAACATACAGCACAGACATTTACATCAATTATCTACAATAGCTTTCTTGGTAACATATCTATTTATTTATACTAAACTCTTATCTCAACCTTGTATATAGGGGCATGAAGTTCAGGGCAGTGATGGTATGGAGTTGAGAGAATTAGGAACACTCTTTCCATATGCAGTACACACACTTAATGGCATCCCAAGATCATACCTTGTAACTAGGCAGAATACTTTTCTTAAGAACACACACACTGCTGTTTGAAACAAGAGAGAACAGGGTAACACTTTTTTTTATTAACTGGTTTGATAATAATTTATAATAGCAGCAGAATTTTCTAGAACAGAATTTTCTAGATGATTATTAAGTGCATGAGCCTAGTAGAATATTCTAGATGGTTATTAATTTCAAGTACATATTCAAGAACCTTTTAATACATGATTTATCTTAACAATTCTAGTACTTTCATGATACCTTCACAATCTTTCTGGAACCTTCTAGAAGTTTGCACAATATTTCAACACTCCCCCTTTGTGTGAACTTCGGATACTAAACCAAGTTGGGCTCTAAGAAACTCAAACTTCGCCTTAGGTAAAGCCTTCGTAAATATATCAGCAAGTTGTTCATTGGTATCCACTTTGATAAGATCAATCTCATTTTGCAGCACCTTCTCTCGTATGAAATGATAATGAACTTCGATGCGCTTAGTTCTTGCGTGAAATACCGGATTTGAGGCTAGTCGAATCAAACTCAAATTGTCACAATATAACTCCACCGTTCGCATAGAACCATGAGAAATATCCTCAATTAATCTTGTTAACCACACACTCTTGTGCAGCAAGTATGGCAGAATTATATTCTGCCTCCGTACTTGATAGGGCTATGGTAGCTTGCTTCTTGCTGCACCATGATTTCACAGCTGATCCAAGGTCAAAACAATAGCCTGATGTGGATCGTCTTGATGAGGGATCTCCTGCCCAATCTGCGTCAGTAAATCCACAGAGTTAAATTTTTGCACTTCGTTTATACATCAGCCCGTAGTTCATTGTATTCTTAATATAACGAAGTATTCTATTAGCTGCATCCAAATATGGCTTATTTGTTATCCAAATGCATAAACTGACTAATAACTCCAACCGAAAATGATATATATTGCCTTGTGATTGTCAATTAAATCAAACTTCCAACCAAAGTGCGATATGTTTTTTCATCCTTGAGCTCCTTTCCAGAATCGGTTCTTAACTTCAGGATTTGTTCCATTGGAGTAGTTGCTGATCTGCAATTAACCATCTTAAATTTCTTAAGAATCTTTTTAGTATAATGACTTTGAGTGACAAAAATACCTTCCTTGCACCTTGATACCTCCAAACCAAGAAAGTTTTTCAGCTCCCCTAGATTTTTCATCTCAAAACGGATAGCAAGTTCATCCTTTAATCTATTGATTTCTTGCTCATCATTCCCGGTTATTATCATGTCATCGACATATAATAACACAAGAACGTGCACCTTGGAATCTTTCTTTATGAATAAACTCGCATCAGCACTTGAGGAAGAATAACCACAAAATGATAGATATTGAGAAATTTTTCCGAACCAAGCTCGTGGTGCTTGTTTAAGCCCGTAAATAGCTTTCTTGAGACGACATACATAGTCTGGAAATTTCTTTGATTTAAACCCCAAAGGTTGCTCCATATAGATTTCCCTATCAATGTCTCCGTAAAGGAATGCGTTCTTTACATCTAGTTGCTAAAGTTTCCATCCTTTTGAGGCAGCCAGAGATAAAGTAGCTCGAACGGACGTCATTTTTGCTACGGGACTGAAAGTTTCCTCATAGTCCAGCCCGTATTTTTGGGAGAAACCACGAGCTACAAGCCTCGCTTTATATCGATCTACACTTCCATCGGATTTACGTTTGACTTTGTAAACCCATTTGCAAGAAATTGGTTTAACTTCTTCAGGTTTGGGAACTAGATCTCATGTCTCGTTCTTATGTAGTGCTGATATTTCCTCTTTCATAGCAACTTCCCAATCTGGATTGCCTTTGGCATCTTCATATGATGATGGTTCAGATTCATCAACCGGGCCAGCAAAAAAACATTCCATAATCTTATCATATTCAGCTCCAATAGTGTAGTCAGTGTATCTTTCATTCCTCTTCCGTGTTCTTTGTGATCTTCGAGGCGGATGATCGCTTCTATGAGTTTCATTATTTTCTTCATGAGTTGCTTCACTTTCACTTTCAGAATCACCGTGAGACATATTTGTAGCTGAAGGAGTTTCTTTATCATGTGCATCTTCATTCTCATCGTTTGACTGATCTGCAAGCTTTCTTAATATAGGTTGTACATAGTAAGACGATGTTTCATCAAAGACAACATCTCTTGATGTCACAACCTTAAGTGTTTTGGGATCCATGCATCGCCACCCTTTTCCATTAGGATCGTAGCCCACAAAGACATATTTTCTTGCCCTTGCATCCATTTTAGCACATAATATTTGGTGGGCCTGGACCCTAGGACCCGCCATTAGCAAGTTTTTTTACACATGTTTCTGTGGATTCTCATATATTTGTCCCGTTACTTTCTCCATATTTCCCATTGTCAATTCGCTTTCTTTTGGGGTCAATCACTACATTCTTAGGATTAGATTCCTTGTATCCCTGGTTGATATCTTTTGTTACTTATTTTCCATTTAATTTAATTTTATCCCCTATCTTCTGTTCCCTCAAATGACTTGATTTGACTAGGACCTCTCCAATCTCGTGAATCCTACAATCAACACCCATGAATCTCGCATCTCCCTGTTTTCCACCATGGGCGCTTGATGCTTCCCCTTGTTGCTTCTAGGCACCCCATGCATCCTTTCCACGACCTGCATTTCGAATCCACCTCGATCCTTTATTATTTTTCACACCTCTGGACGGTGCACGTAACCAAGTTCTGTATGCCTTGTCTATCTCTTCTCAGGATTTGAATAAACAACATCACACTCCCTTTCAAAATGTCCTATGACACTGCAAACAAAGCAAAATATACCAAGTTTTTCACTTTTAAAATTAATCCAACTCCAATTGTTTCCTTCTCGCTTTATCTTTAACCTTCGTTATAGGGGCCTTTCTACGTTCACTGCAACCCGAATTTTATATATGGTTTCCAGCCTCCTTCAAATGTTCCTGGATTTGATCTGACATACTTTCCCGTTACTGTACCTATGTTTTTCAAAATGTTCTCAGAGACAAAGCCCCTTGGCATATCATGTATATATATCATGTATATGTATCCACATTTCCATATCTTGTATCTGAACCGTAGTTGGATGTTCACCAATTTCCACTTGATGAAGCACAAGTATCTATTTTTTAATAGACCAAGGCCCTCCCTCTATAACCTTTGCCACATCCAGTTTATGATAGAATATGAGCGAGTATTTCCGACCTCCCATCTCATACACCTCCATTCCTTCTTTGGGTCGGCACTCAACTTAAGGAATTGGAAATGGAAATCTGTACTGGGATTGAACATTTGGGATGTCAATTTCAATGTGAAAACAATCTCACTTTCTTGAGTATCATTGACAGTGAAGATATTGATTGGGAGTGGTTTGAAAGCACCCAAAAGATGGAAGTTCTTAGGCTCGGGATGGATGAAGTGCCAAGTTCTGGTATGGAAATGATTACTTTAGACAAGCTACTTTGCAATATGCCTAGACTCAATTCTCTTTTCCTTGATGGCTTCTTCCTCAAGGTAATCTTTAATATCCTACTAGTAGTAAAATTGTTATTTAACTAATATAATTAGTTGTTCCAACTAAACATCTTACAAAAGTAATTTTTTCCGATATACTCAGATATAAACGTGTTTGTATGTAGATTCTTGAATCAGGTGCAGGTATTTTGAAGAAGTTCACGAGAGCTATGGAGAACATGAAATATCTGTACCTTCACCGTATTGAATTATATGATTTGATTCAGATTCAACATGTTCTTTGTTTGGTCAGAAGTTCACCTTATCTGCACACTCTTGACATCGATCTGGTGAGAACTTTTTTTCCCAATCTTATCATAATCCTAAGATAGACTTGGAATAAACTGATTTTCTTATCAATGGACAAATTATGTTATCAAATAGTAGATATTTTAGAATACTGAATATACCATATTGGCTGCATATAAATGTGACCCTAGATGTTTTTGTGTTTCAACTTGTAACTAAGTATAATTCACAAAACATACCCCATATGTTTTTCCCTCTCCTATCTAGAAAGAACTTAATTAAGCAAGGAATGAATTTTATTCAAGAATAAATGCTTTAAACCTACAATGTTAGGTATATTTTATTCTTGCTCATAAACCTAAAATACTTAAATTAGAACACTGAGTGTCGGACATGTAACCTAACTGTATTCTGACTAGGACCGATATAATCTAAAAAAAAATATAGCCCAAAACAGGCCTAAAAGAAGAGAAATGAATGAACCACCTAAAAGCCCCCCTCTGGAAGGCTTAGTCTAGTATCTACCCCTTTGTCTAGTGTCTGTTTTTAATCCAAATGTGAGTATCTACCCCTTTGTTTATGTACCTGTCTACACTCTGCATCATGCAGTAAGTTTTACACAATCTAAATTTGGAATCATATTTTCCCCTTGATTGTGTGGTCGCTCCTACTAAAAGAGTGTGAGATCCCTTTCTCATAAATACATAATCCTTTCCTCCTTTAGATTTTATGCATAATCTTTTTAACTGCAATAAAGATGACCTTACACATCGCTCTGTACAAGTGATAATCACTTTAAACTATAATTTTTATTCACTTCCACTCAAAAGTTTTCTTTGCTCTTTTGAATAATATTTTTTTTTTCTCTTCATTCTATAACAGGATTTAGTATGAACTCATGTCTCTTTAAGAATTCACATTATATTTGAAAGTTTCTCCGCTCATCTATTACAAAGTTGTATATGTTGGAATAATCTTAAATTTAGTTATTAATTATTTGTTTATTTAATTATTAGATATTTAGCAATGATTAATTATTAGAGAAAAATATTATTTTAGAATTGTTTAGTAGTGGGGTAGTGGAGTTATGGAGTAAATTATGGACATGTAATTTACCCATTAATTAGTAGTGGTTAGTTTTAGTAATAGTTAGTTTTAATATGTTTGTAAAGCCTATATAATGGCTAGTTTACCTTGAGTTTTAGGAGAGAAAAAGAAATAACAAAAAATATAGCAGTACAAGTTCTCTGCAAAATGTAGGTGTCTTTTTTTTCTGAAGTTTTTTTTCCAACATGGCATCAGAGCCATATGATCCAGGGCTTATAAAACTCTTATAAAAATACACATATACATATATATATTATCCTTAATATTTTCCATGGCATCTACAAATGCAAAAAATATGGGCATCTGTCAAAGAATTGTAGATTTCAGAATGATGAAGAAAGATTAGCACAATTGATCGAGGGAGAACCACTCCTTTAGAGTTGTGGAAAGATCCAAAGTGTTTTTGGAGAGAAAGTGCTCCAAAGTGTTTTTTGAGAGAAAGTGCTCCAAAGTGTTTTTGATGAGATAGTGCATAAAAATTGATGGTGATGAGAAGTGCATCACAGGCGAAGAGAAAGTGCTTCGTAAATTTAAGATTATGGGGGTGAATGTTGGAATAATCTTAAATTTAGTTATTAATTATTTGTTTATTTAATTATTAGATATTTAGCAATGATTAATTATTAGAGAAAAATATTATTTTAGAATTGTTTAGTAGTGGGGTAGTGGAGTTATGGAGTAAATTATGGACATGTAATTTACCCATTAATTAGTAGTGGTTAGTTTTAGTAATAGTTAGTTTTAATATGTTTGTAAAGCCTATATAATGGCTAGTTTATCTTGAGTTTTAGGAGAGAAAAAGAAATAACAAAAAATATAGCAGTACAAGTTCTCTGCAAAATGTAGGTGTCTTCTTTTTTTCTCTAAGTTTTTCCAACAGTATAAATGGTGGCATGGGGTCATAATTATATAATCAATTTATTTGGTGGCTGGTCAGGACAATTTGTCAGTTTTAGAGATTGGGTTTTATTATTCACTACTGTATCTTATTTTATATGAAGAAGTTACAACTTATTATTAGAAGATACTATATGTTATCTACAATATTTGTGATAGTAACATGAATTTTTAATGCATAGATATCCATCAAGAACTAACTGGATAGCTTCTATATTAACATTGTATATAGGATCATGGAGTACATAGCAGTGATGGTATGGACTTACTGGACCTTGCGATGTTGTCGGACCACATGATTCGGCTTGAAACCCTTAAAATATACAACTTGATTGGTTCCCGTGCCGAGTTTCAGTTCCTTAAACTTTTGCTTGCATCTTCCCCTTCGCTTAAACGGATTGAACTTAAAATGAAAGACATAGTTGATGATCCTACAGAAGAGTTGAGGATTTCACAAGAGTTGTTGCAGATCCCTAGAGCATCCAATTCTGCACAGATCCAGTGGATGTAGTAGCGAGTCTAGTGGCAGGGTTGACTGGTGTATCTTGTGCAGCAGAGCTGTAGTTCTTCTGGCTTATTTCAACAGAGCTGTAGTTCTTCTGGCTTATTTCAAAACTCTTATTAAAGTGCACATTGAACCTTTTTTTGGTGGTTGTAAAATCAATTGGTTTATAACGAACTCATCAAGGTCCCTTATAACTTGTAACCATCTGAAAGACATTTCTGCCATAGACCATACTGTTTTTGCAAACTCACATGTAAACAAGACATGAGTATCTGTTTCAGTTTCAGAATGACACCAGGGACACAGTATACTGATGTTAACCTGTTTCGTTGCCAGTGCGTGAGCTGTAGACAGACATGACTTACAAACTCGCCATAAGAAATTGGTAACCTTGCATGGTAATTTTAACGACCATAGCTTGGTCCAATACAGCTTAAGCGCATCTTCAGATTCACCTTGCATCCATCGATACCCATTCTTTACTGTAAACTCCCCTTTCTCCTCTAATATCCAAAATCATTAATGTGTGGTATCATTCATCGGCAACGGGATTTTCTTAATTAGCTTAGCATCTCGACTTTGGAAAATGTCATGAATGACATCATAATCCCATTTACGCTCGTCATCCTGCATTAAGCTATATACTGTGTTATCGTGTATCTGCACAGGCATTGGAGTCATTACATATTCATTATTCACCTCCGGTAGCCAAGGAACACCCCAAACACATATATCCTTTCCATTCCCTATGCTTTTCCGAGCCCCTGCCTTGACCACCTCTATAGACGCCAAGATACTTCTCCAAACATAACTTAAACATAACTTGGATTTGTTCCTACTTCAGCATCTAAGAAACTCGAATTAGGATAATCCTTCGGCTTCATTACTGCAGAAATTAATGGGTTAATCCCTTAAGTAATCTCTGTTGGGAAAAACAATAGAACAACAACTAAATTAACACAACGAGACAGTTATCTAACGAATAACAAGAACAAGGCAAATCACCAATAACGAAAACAAGCCACGATGATTGAAAACATTAAATAATCAGAAACTGTAAAATAAAACAAGACGAGGAAGAAAGCTTATCGTAGATGTTCAACGGCGATCAGACGTCAGTCAGTCGCCCGGAAATATGTATGTGTATATTTTCTAGAAAGAGAAGGGGGATGAGGAGGCTGCTAGGGTTTTCAAGATGTATATCCCACTTTTCATCAAAAACATTTTTCTTCTTTTTAATCCCAAAAAAAAACATAACTGATCAGTTTTAATTAACATAAATATTTTTACTTAAAACATATTTTAATATGAATATTATTTAGAATTGTAACAGTTAGACATACCCAATTTACCAAGCCGAGACCCATAAATTCTAGGCCCACTAACAAATTCTAACAAATAATATTTATATTAATATATTATATTAAGTCACTATTTATTTAATTAAAACAATAGTAAAATCTCTCACCCAGGTCGCCTCGCGTACCGAAACATTCGCCCATCGACTCGACCCGGGTCGTGGCGAGGCGAGGCGGCGGCGGCGCGCGTGTGCGTGCGCGCGAGGCCCATACTACCCTCACATGTGCATGTGTGCGTGTGTGCAAACCCACATGCCTTAGTAGTTGCACTACACTTGCATGTTATACAATATAAAGCCACCAACACTCTTTTACCATATCAATGTGGTACTCAAGTTTTTACAATTTAGTCAACCACAAACCAATTTCAAGCTAGCCATTACAACTCCACGTTTCCTTTCCTCTTGATCTCTCCCATGTAAATATGTCTCCGGACTCTTAAATATAAACCAAAACTAATACAAATCCAATTATTAAACCGAAATTATATTACTGTCAAAGGTTACAATACGGAAGCGCGGCTAAAAGCGGAACTCCAAAAGTCAATATACTTCAATCCTAAGGTCCTCGAACTCCAATGATATCTAATTCGATTTCTTAGACGAAACCTAAAAAAATGTAAGAATGAGCTGCGAAACCCAGCAAGAAACCAATCGATCTAACTAGTAGGCCAAATAACATATACAATATAACAAAAATACGATAATTATACGACACGATATTCGAAACAAACATTTTCTATACACATTCTTACTCTTATTCGACACATACGATACACATAACACATAAATAACAATAATTTAAAACCCATAATTCATGCCACGACAACTACAACCCGCTGATAACTCTTCTAAATTTTCAGAAAACTGTCACTACAATCCGGTGACCACGGTCATAAGTTCTTATTCGATATTTTCACAAACCATGGTACAAATCAAAGATCTCAAATGATCGTCTAGACATCACATATATATATTCATACATAATCTATATCACATAATACTATCAAATACATCATCATTTAGCCAAAGTTTTGATAATCAAATTTACACGTATATCACACAATTTTGAAAACACTAGAACGATCGATCGAAAACGTACCTCAAAACCTGACAAGATCTGAATATACCCTTTTTGACCCTCTAAACGATGTTTTCTTAGAAAATATAAAACACGGAAGTTGTATAGAACGAAAAGACCTTTCCGAAAAGTCTAGAATCAACAAATTTTGACTTACGATGAATTTTCTACGAATTTTACAAGATTGCTGATTTTGGTGTATAAAACCCTACGAAATTTAATAATTAAGGCGAGGAAGACGGATATGGTGTATTTATAACGATATAAAACCCTATATCTTAACCTATAAGTTATCCATATTAGAATCTTACCCAAATTTTAGTCCCATTGGTCTAATTCAATTTTAATATCCTAATATTTATCTAATTTTAATACTTTTTGTTTTATTATTTTATTATTAATCTTATTCTAAAAATTACCGGATATTACATACTACCCTCCTTAAAAAGAATTTGGTCCCCAAATTCACAACAATTCCATACATCTAGGCTCTCTAATCTCTTATAGGTGAAACTTAAACTATGGTCCACAAGATCGATGTAACACCCCCAGATCCGGGGTCGGGGATCCGGGTCGTCACGGTCTTTCTTTCCACAATATCACTTCACTTAATTAATAATAATAACCTTATGTTGTGACCCCACACTAACACACACCACAACCCGTTATAGTCTCAGAGATGAAATTTAAATAAGTACAAGTCTTTGAATCCACAATTTAAAAGTTATTACAACCCAAAATGATTACTTGATAAATTTATAGTTAATTGCCATTATCTGCCACAAGTTATAATTATACATAATTTGATTCTCAAAAATAGAATGCCTGATCTACCAATAGATCTACCTCTGCAGCTATAGCAGCCACAACATCATCGGGAAGACGCGGGACGCTTCCCACGCGCTTGCGCTGGGTCTGCTGGAGTCTGGCCATCTTTCCTAACTGTTGTTGTGTGATGAAGAAATAAAGCAAGAGTGAGCCTTACAGCTCGCAAGATAATATATAGTGATAACAATAATATAAGTATCTAAATGGATACTTACTAGAATCTTTTATCATGAGTAAGATAATTACTTACTAGATATAAGTAAAAACAAGGGATGAAGTTACCAAATACTTCACTATACTTATATCATTTATAAAGCTACTTGAACTACCACTGTTCAAAGTATAATGAGCTTTCAACAGTTCATCACATAGATGAGACTACCAGACAAGATTTGAATAGATTAAATCTTTGAAATATTATTAAAGGAAATGAAGTTATGATATACTTCATTTAGTTCTGATATATATAAATATATCCACTTATACATCTTCTTTATATATTTCCTGAAAACTTCTGTCATGTAAAGTATGAACAGAATTGCAATATCCAATAAATTTGGAAAGGAAAAGAATTTGGCATAAACCAGATATCTTGCTGATCAGGCAAAGATACCCATAAGTAACCTTTTCTACTAGTAGATGGACGAATTCCCCACTGGTCATCACCCTGGTCGCAATAGGACCTTATGCTGGACTGCCACTCAGCCACTTATGCATTTGATGGACTCCCACTGAGCCACTTACACTATCATGGACGCCCACTGAGCCCATGTTGCTTATGCCGACTCAATAGATGGACTTACTTCCCGAACATTGGGTAAGTAATCAATTCATTTACCAAAACTGCAACCTTGTTGCGAATATAAAATACACCATAGAGCCGGATCCCTCAGGTTTTGAGCGAGTATTTAAATCCCCTTAAAAAGGAAGATCTTAAATATAAAAATGAGTTTTGGGATCCGCTCTAACTTTTAAAAATCATTTTGAAGACTCGAAAACACTTTATAGAGTGTTTGGAGTAAAGCTGATTTAATGAAGTAAATCAGTCCCCAGAATATTTAGAAAATGACTGAATATTATTATTTAAATAATATTCCCATAAAGAATAATCTTTATAAAAATAATTGAATTAGAAGTATTAAAACTTATACTTGAAACGAGTATTAAATAACCAAAGATATACTTATATGAAAGTACTATCTTTATTTGAATAATCGAAAATAAGTTTGATTATTGACACCTTATTCTTTAATAAAATAGAGAATATACCTCAGCAAATAATCGGAGTCATAGATCCTCAAATGAATATTCAAATAATATTCATTAAATAATATAAACTGAGTCATAAGCCCTCAAATGAATATTCAAATAATATTCAATAAATAATATAAAAGAGTCATAAGCCCTCGAATGAATATTCAAATAATATTCAGATAAATAAATAAAAGGGTCATAAGCCCTCGAATGAATATTCAAATAATATTCAGATAAATAAATAAAAGGAGTCATAAGTCCCCGAATGAATATTCAAAATAATATTCATTTAATATAAAGGAGTCATATGCCTTCGAATAATATTCGAAATAATATTCAATAATAAAATAAAGTTAAAGTTATCGAATAAACCTTATTCGATTAATAGTTTTGAAAACTATGATCATATATATATATAAGTATATATATATATATTTATATCCATATATACAAAATCTACTCGGGATCCTCGACTCCCGGTTTTAGAAAATATTTTCACCTTTGGGTCCCTGTACTAAGGGTATATGCAAATTACCGCTATCCTCTAGCATAGGTATTATCAACTGAATCAACAGATATATATGGAAAGAATGCGAAACAGGCATGCATATATATATATATATACCATAGCAGCATGCTTCAATATATTGCATCATTTGCTAATTAACCAACATGCATCTATCGCAAGATAATGCAAATACATATATTCATCACAACAACAGTTATAACGGGTAGAAAACTTGCCTGAGCGACTTGGGGTGATAAAAGGCTCGGGACGAGTCTGGTAACCTATAAACAATAAGTAAGTTGGAATTAAACCAAAGTCACTTGTAAATCTATACTTTAACTAACTTAGACTCTAACGCTTGTTTTGCGCTTATTGATTCTCTTAAGTCACTCGAGTACCCTCGGCTCCACCATTTTTAATAAATTAACCTTTACGAGTTTTAAAGCGATTCCTTCGCGAGTGTCTTACCAACTGCCTAACACTCTTACCATAATTGTTTCATACATTAATTAACCATTTTTGGTCTTTAACCTATGTTTCAAAGTAAGGCGAGGGGAAATGATTCGTTCGCGAAACGCCGTTACTTAAAACGGTCGTTTCTCCTAAACCGTACATCGGAATCAAACGAACTACATATCAAAACGAAGCTCGTAACATGAACTATTTAAACATGGCAATGGTCATAATCTATCAGGTAGTTATCGGGTCCAAATATTATGAACAAAAGCAGTCTAAAGTAAATCGGACATTACGACGGCTATGTTTACGCGATTACCAATGTTTAAACTACTCCAATTAACCACCAACCAACTCATAACCATCAATACAACAAAACTTCACCGAAACCATACCACATCAGTCCATAATCTCCAAGGTTTTCAACTCAAACAACCACAATCAAGACCTATGAACTATAATCAAGCTTCAATTACCAAAACACTTCCAAATCAAACCAAACTACTAATAATCACAATCCATGCTTCTCATTTCACAAAACCAACCATTAAACTTACTAAAAAATAAAGTAAAGGCTAGGGTTTGAAGTTTATACCTTCCTTGGGAGGTGTTAAGTTGCTAGGAAGCCTTAGGGAGCCTCCTACAAGCTTGATCTTTCCAAAGAAATCAAGAACACAAAGTTAGGCTTTGAAGTTTTTAAAAGTCCGATTTAAAGAACTGTAAAAATGAGGGTTTTACCATGATTATTTGGACGATACTTGTGAACAATAGTTGTAGGTCATCTCAATACCTTTCCAATGAGCTATAGAACACAATATTTGAGTGAGAAATGAAGGAGATACAGCAGTTTTAGTGTGCTGGTTCTGTTTTGGCCGAGAGCATGAAGAACAATGCCTTGGTTTCTTTTTGATTTTGATGAAAAATGATTTGCTTGGCTTGGTTGGTTTGATTTTTGTGTTTGTTTTAGTAAATTACCTAGTTGCCCTTGATTTTGTGTGGTTCTCATTCAACCACACCTCCTTCCTTCCCATGTCATGCTTGTGTCATCCTCATGATGTCATCCTCCCCTCCTTGTCCCCTTCTCATTGGTTGGGTGACATCATCATCTCTACTCCCTTTGATTAACTTCCTAATTGTTTGCCTAATGACCGCTGATCTGTTATACGGTTCGCTTAACTTTCGTTTTCGTTTATCGTTTGAGGGATCATACCCGGGATCTTATTACTTAGGTTCCCTTAACCTTTCTCAATACATTATATTCCTTTTTATGATCCTCTATTATAATCCTTTAATTTAAATCCTTTTTATCCTGTTACCTTATACTCAACTCTCTCCGTATCTAGTGTATTTCCGGGAAAAATCAAAGTGTTCGGATTTGGATTCTGACGATCTTTACATACACTTATATCCCATATAAAGTACTAATAAAATCTCAGAATATCCATATTAGAACCCCTACATAGTGTGGCATGAAAAGTTTTCTCATTCAGCAAAAACACTATTCATAAGGGTTTCAAAAATTTCCCAAAAATTGGGGTTATTACAGTCTCCCCTCCTTAAAAGGATTCCGTCCCGGAATCAGATAGAAATGAATAGGGATACCTTCTTAGTATTGCACTTTCTAACTCTCAAGTCAATTTTTCCACATTGTGGTTCTACCATCAAACTCTTACTAGTTTGATAACCCTTCTCCTAAGCACTCGTTCCTTCTTAATCTATACCCTTCCTGGTTGCTCCATATAGGTTACGTCTGGTTGCATGTCTATGCGCTCCTATGCCCCTATTTATCTGGCATCTGAATTACACTTCCTTAACACTGATACGTGAGACACGTTACGACCTGCTACATGTTCGGGGTTAGGGCTAGCTCCTATGCTATCCTCCCAATACGTCTTAATATATCCAAGGGTCCAACAATTCGTGGACTTAGCTTTCATTTCTTTCCGAACCTCATCCTTCCTTTTCAAGGAAATACCTATAACAACACTAGGTCCCCTATTTCATACTCTTTTTCCTTTCGTGTCAAATCAACATACTTATCATGTCCATCTTGGGCTACTACCAGCCGTCCTCTGATTAGATCTATCATATCCTTGGTCCTTTGGACTACTGCGGGTCCGAGCATCTTGCACTCTACAACTTCATCCTAACATAAGGGAGATCGACATTGTCTTCCCTCAAGGATCTCATAAGGCGATACCTCAATACTGACATATGATCTATTGTCGTAAGAAAACTCAACCCGTGTTAAGTGATCATTCCAATTTCTTTCAAGTCTATTGCACAGACTCTCATTATAGCTTTTAGCATTAGAGCTTTTGCTTCTCACTACCCATCCTTTTTCCCAGTTCGTAGTCGCTACTATCTTCCGTTCCTAATATTATACTAGTTATACTTTTGCTCGTTAGCGTTCTATAATCTTTTAATAACCACGTCAACCTTAGTATCACGAATGTGTTTCCATTCCGAATACTACCACAACTTTATTACTCCTTTTTCAGCTGTTTCTATTTCCCAAAGTTTGATCAATCAAATAGAAGTAAAGGAATTTGTTGAGAGATCACTATGATCCTGAACACTTGTTATATCGCATAGTTAGTACAGAAGGTGGCCAGCCTTTAGTACTTGACAAGCAATTAAACAATAGTTGGTATCCTACTAGGCTTCTATCACACAGATAGACAGTCATTCGGCAATACCTCCCCTTCTGATAGGGTTGTTCTTCTCAACTTACATGAAATGAAAAGAAGAGAAAAGAACGAACTGAAGAGAATTGTATATATAAAAAAAAATATACTGCCACAAAATATCTGGCTTAGAACCTACCTCTGAACTATAGAGGTTTGTCATAGGAGAACAAAACATATATATATTTATATCAACATCAAGTATTATAGCATCCTATTTCACATGCCTAAATATTTTTGCTATTCCGTCCATCATTCTATGGACCCATGCTCTTCCTCGAGCTTATACACAATCACCTTTGAAACTCCCTCGACATCGAAAATCGAATCTGGGATCTCATTCTATACATCATCGTTACTAGAATTCTATGCTTGCACCGCAACCTTCCTCGTATAATAATACGACTCTCTATTGATAAGAAAGAATAATAATTCACTAGGTAGATACTCTACTTAATTAGTCTATCAATGATAACTTATACACTACCACGACCCGATTAGTGGTACTCAATCTCAACACCCATTCCAATACAACTCTCACGGTTATAATCAGCTCATTACTCGCAGAATCATTGCTGTCTTACTATGGTCCACCACTGACCTACTGTAGTCATTCATTTTCCATGAAGTCTTAATAGCTAACCATACGGAGTCCATACATCTCGTATCTAATTCTCCTAAGGAGTTAACATAACCACCAATCACAATTCATGAAGAACACTCCAAACTCTGACGTACTTTCATGACATGAAGTAGATAAAATTGCAGAAGAGTTTCAATCAAAGCAACGATAGCAGGTTAATACCATTCTTAATCATATGCCTTAAATAGAAGACTTAACTCAAAGGTTCGTCTAGTCCTTTTTGAAACATGGTCCTGGCTTATCTCAAGATAGGACCTCCTAAGATAGATAGCCCGCTCATGGCGATTACACGAATTAAACCTTTACCAACTACTATTACGGTTGGGTATTGCACAGTCATCAGAAGGAATGTCAATCTTCCAAACATAATACAACCTTCATAGTTTTAACCATCCTCACTGTATTATTTTGGCACAAGCGCCTATAATTATCCTCTTACCTTTAAAGTGTCGGCCACCTCTTTGGCCTTTCCTGATAGTAAAATTTCCTTACAGTCAATTTCATTTTAACCACTTTCACAAATTTTCTACCCTATTTCCGATCACTGCTTGAGTGAAGATGTTTTTCTTAAAATCTGATAAGTAAAAAAAAATCACCATTTTTCCATAAGTTATTGCCTCATTCTTTAGAGGTTAATCACTATCATGACTGACTCTCAATCATAATTAGAACATCTTTTATCTTAAGTCCTAACTGCCCTGAATAATTTCGACCATTACTGGTTCGATCCATACTTTCTCGTGGTTTAACACGTGCCCCACTTGGCAACACTATAATTACGTCATATTTCCTTTATCCACATTTCTATTCTTGAGAATTTTGAATATTACCTTTCTCCTTGTAAAACCTCTAAGGTTATCCTTGAATCGTTCCTCCTGTATTCCCTAGATACAGGGCATATCAAAATACCATATACTAATACTAGAATCATTGTCTATATACTTTTGAAAAAAAAATTCTTCACTGATTCTTTAAAGGTTGTTATTACCTTAATCCTTTCCAATTCATACTGTCAAATTTCATACTATCCCTATTAAGGGTGAAATGCCAACCTTTATGTATTCACCTAGGATTCATTTTAAGTTACCGATGTTCTATCCTTAATTCCACCTTTGAAAAGGTACATGCATCCATCCATGGATAAACCAAGTCATATATCCTTGATAGATTATCTTCTTCATCATTCCCACCTCGATAGTCTATACCTAACTTCATAATAGCATCCTTATTCAAATTGAGGTCAATCCATATGGCCTCCAAAAGATAACAATGGTCATCCGCTTTTCTTTCCTGATTTGGTAATGATAACATGGATGTTCTGGAAGATATTGGTCATGTTCAACGTGAACTTCTTCTTAATAATTCCTTATTTACTTTTGTTGTTTATCTCAACAGTCACCTCAATGTTGGGATACCTCTCATACCTGGCGTCTCCCTTTCTGAGTATCGAGCCACCGGTCTTACATTTCACATTATTGAAGGTCACTTCCTTCATCCAATTTTCCTACTTTCTTACTTTCTTGTCTCCTTAGTCTATCCGCGTCTTATTATTTATCCTTCGAACTATCTAAAGGTTTCCTTGAATCCTCCCAACTTAAAGGGGATAAAATGTACATAACTCGTATGCCTTCAACCATCAACTTTAACTCATGGTGAATCACCCTCATCCTGACGATTACATACTTTTCTATGTCTATTGCTACGAGTCTTTAGGGTTTCCTCATACCCAACTCCCTTATCATACCTCAAACTCTATTAGCTTTATATTCCTTTCCACTTCAGTTTCTTTTTATTTTCCTTTCTCTTATCATTATTTCATGAACTAACACAACATAAGTATTGATTCCAAACATCCCGTCATTCTGGATTTGTGTCCTCAGAACGAATCTTGATAACTTTTACAACTTAGATTCATAATTCATCATACTCATCCACTTTTATTCTAGCTCCAAAGCTTTTACACTATCTCCTTATCTTTGGGAATTACTTTCCCGAAAACAATTGACTGAACTTAAATCAGTTTATTCTAACCTTTGGCTCCGTGCCTTTCTTGGTCTTTCACCAGCGGGTGGTCTCTCTCTTAGGAGGGTAAGTGACAAAAACAGTCTTTTGTGGTTCGTCAATCATTCAGAATCTCAAATGATTCCTCTATTTCCTTTAGCCAGGCTCTTGCCTCGACTAGGTCAACCTGTTCCTTGGAACTCTGAGAGCTTAGAGACTTAAAGGTCCTGAAAGAATTTCCTATCGCATTGTTTCCTCAAGGTGGTGGTTGGGGATAATAGTCTAAGTTCTGTCTAGACAGGTTCATGAATTGCCGTATAGGAGTACCGTCTCGGGTCTCCTTTCCTTACTCGACTTTCTGTTTCCTTAGTATGAAATGTTTCATCCTACTCCCCATAATTGGGGTCATCTTTTAATTTAAAATCTTCATTTTCCACTCCATTATGTCATGGGTTCCTTCTATCTTGATGGCGACCTCCCTGACTATCACGTTCAGGGTTTGCTCTAAATCTTATTCCTCAAACTATGGCTCTCATCTAAGTTCTCATCCTTACGCTCTTAAACTTTCGGAACCCAAATTCTATAGGAATACCTCATTATTCCCTTATCATCTTTCTCTGGCACCGTATGCTCTTTTCCAATAATTCGGTCTCTATTGCAATCTCAAACAGCTTTTCGGTACCGGCTCCGGTTACCTTCACTACTATTTCCAAAATCTCTTATAAACTCTCCCAAAGACATTATCATCTTGAGTCTCTCCTTTTTACTAAGGGCATCAGCCACCACATTGGCTTTCCCCGAATGATAAAGAATCTCCCAATCATTATTCTTGATTAGCTCTAACTGCCTCCTCTGGCATATGTTGAGCTCTTTCTACGTGAAAATGTACTAGAGCACTTACGGCTTAGGTAATTCTCACACTTCTCTCCATACAAGTAGTGCCTCCAATCTTTAGGGTAAAACTATTGCCACGAGCCTAAGCTCATGGGCGGGGATATCGAATTTCATATTACCTTAATTGTCTTGACATGTACGCGATTACCTTACCGTGCTGCATAAGCACGCACCCTAAGCCCTTGTGCGAAGCGTCACTACACTTCACAAAATCTCCTTTTCCATCCGGCAATGCCAGCATAGGGGCCATCACCAACCTCTGCTTCAGTTCTTGAAAGCTGTTCTCGCATTTCTCTGTCCATTCGAACTTCTCAGTCTTACGAGTAAGCCGCGTTAAAGGGGTTACTATCTTTACAAACTTGAATGAACCTCCGATAGTGACCGGCCAATCCTACCTCTGGTAGTCGACCTAACCATGGTCATCAATTCATCAGTGGTCCTTTATCCAATCTTGTCAGGATCCTCCATGGGATCCTCCTCAACAACTATCCCTTCTAGGACAACATCCTCAACCGCTACATCCTCAATATCAACATCATCCGGTCCTGCATTAGGACACTCTATCGGATCCACAATCCGATCTCCAATTAGTAATAAAACATCATCGCGCTGTTGCTCCTCAACCTCAGGGTTCGGAGTCCCGCTTCCATATACGATAACGAACTACGCTCCTATCACGATATTTATAAGGGTTCCCATAAGGGTTTTAACTGTCAGTACTACGTTAGGTAGCCCGACTATGAACTTGGCAAGAGTTCTTATTATCTTTGTGAACTTATTATCTTAACGTCACATCATCTCTGAGGTTTATAACGCTTAGCTCTGATACCACTTCTGTAACACCCCCAGATCCGGGGTCGGGGATCCGGGTCGTCACGGTCTTTCTTTCCACAATATCACTTCACTTAATTAATAATAATAACCTTATGATGTGACCTCACACTAACACACACCACAACCCGTTATAGTCTCAGAGATGAAATTTAAATAAGTACAAGTCTTTGAATCCACAATTTAAAAGTTATTACAACCCAAAATGATTACTCGATAAATTTACAGTTAATTGCCATTATCTGCCACAAGTTATAATTATACATAATTTGATTCTCAAAAATAGAATGCCTGATCTACCAATAGATCTACCTCTGCAGCTATAGCAGCCACAACATCATAGGGAAGACGCGGGACGCTTCCCACGCGCTTGCGCTGGGTCTGCTGGAGTCTGGCCATCTTTCCTAACTGTTGTTATGTGATGAAGAAATAAAGCAAGAGTGAGCCTTACAGCTCGCAAGATAATATATAGTGATAACAATAATATAAGTATCTAAATGGATACTTACTAGAATCTTTTATCATGAGTAAGATAATTACTTACTAGATATAAGTAAAAACAAGGGATGAAGTTACCAAATACTTCACTATACTTATATCATTTATAAAGCTACTTGAACTACCACTGTTCAAAGTATAATGAGCTTTCAACAGTTCATCACATAGATGAGACTACTAGACAAGATTTGAATAGATTAAATCTTTGAAATATTATTAAAGGAAATGAAGTTATGATATACTTCATTTAGTTCTGATATATATAAATATATCCACATATACATCTTCTTTATACATTTCCTGAAAACTTTTGTCATGTAAAGTATGAACAGAATTGCAATATCCAATAAATTTGGAAAGGAAAAGAATTTGGCATAAACCAGATATCTTGCTGATCAGGCAAAGATACCCATAAGTAACCTTTTCTACTAGTAGATGGACGAATTCCCCACTGGTCATCACCCTGGTCGCAATAGGACCTTATGCTGGACTGCCACTCAGCCACTTATGCATTTGATGGACTCCCACTGAGCCACTTACACTATCATGGACGCCCACTGAGCCCATGTTGCTTATGCCGACTCAATAGATGGACTTACTTCCCGAACATTGGGTAAGTAATCAATTCATTTACCAAAACTGCAACCTTGTTGCGAATATAAAATACACCATAGAGCCGGATCCCTCAGGTTTTGAGCGAGTATTTAAATCCCCTTAAAAAGGAAGATCTTAAATATAAAAATGAGTTTTGGGATCCGCTCTAACTTTTAAAAATCATTTTGAAGACTCGAAAACACTTTATAGAGTGTTTGGAGTAAAGCTGATTTAATGAAGTAAATCAGTCCCCAGAATATTTAGAAAATGACTGAATATTATTATTTAAATAATATTCCCATAAAGAATAATCTTTATAAAAATAATTGAAGTAGAAGTATTAAAACTTATACTTGAAACGAGTATTAAATAACCAAAGATATACTTATATGAAAGTACTATCTTTATTTGAATAATCGAAAATAAGTTTGATTATTGACACCTTATTCTTTAATAAAATAAAGAATATACCTCAGCAAATAATCGGAGTCATAGATCCTCAAATGAATATTCAAATAATATTCATTAAATAATATAAACTGAGTCATAAGCCCTCAAATGAATATTCAAATAATATTCAATAAATAATATAAAAGAGTCATAAGCCCTCGAATAAATATTCAAATAATATTCAGATAAATAAATAAAAGGGTCATAAGCCCTCGAATGAATATTCAAATAATATTCAGATAAATAAATAAAAGGAGTCATAAGTCCCCGAATGAATATTCAAAATAATATTCATTTAATATAAAGGAGTCATATGCCTTCGAATAATATTCGAAATAATATTCAATAATAAAATAAAGTTAAAGTTATCGAATAAACCTTATTCGATTAATAGTTTTGAAAACTATGACCATATATATATAAGTATATATATATATTTATATCCATATATACAAAATCTACTCGGGATCCTCGACTCCCGGTTTTAGAAAATATTTTCACCTTTGGGTCCTGTACTAAGGGTATATGCAAATTACAGCTATCCTCTAGCATAGGTATTATCAACTGAATCAACAGATATATATGGAAAGAATGCGAAACAGGCATGCATATATATATATACCATAGCAGCATGCTTCAATATATTGCATCATTTGCTAATTAATCAACATGCATCTATCGCAAGATAATGCAAATACATATATTCATCACAACAACAGTTATAACGGGTAGAAAACTTGCCTGAGCGACTTGGGGTGATAAAAGGCTTGGAACGAGTCTGGTAACCTATAAACAATAAGTAAGTTGGAATTAAACCAAAGTCACTTGTAAATCTATACTTTAACTAACTTAGACTCTAACGCTTGTTTTGCGCTTATTGATTCTCTTAAGTCACTCGAGTACCCTCGGCTCCACCATTTTTAATAAATTAACCTTTACGAGTTTTAAAGCGATTCCTTCGCGAGTGTCTTACCAACTGCCTAACACTCTTACCATAATTGTTTCATACATTAATTAACCATTTTTGGTCTTTAACCTATGTTTCAAAGTAAGGCGAGGGGAAATGATTCGTTCGCGAAACGCCGTTACTTAAAACGGTCGTTTCTCCTAAACCGTACATCGGAATCAAACGAACTACATATCAAAACGAAGCTCGTAACATGAACTATTTAAAAATGGCAATGGTCATAATCTATCAGGTAGTTATCGGGTCCAAATGTTATGAACAAAAGCAGTCTAAAGTAAATCGGATATTACGACGGCTATGTTTACGCGATTACCAATGTTTAAACTACTCCAATTAACCACCAACCAACTCATAACCATCAATACAACAAAACTTCACCGAAACCATACCACATCAGTCCATAATCTCCAAGGTTTTCAACTCAAACAACCACAATCAAGACCTATGAACTATAATCAAGCTTCAATTACCAAAACACTTCCAAATCAAACCAAACTACTAATAATCACAATCCATGCTTCTCATTTCACAAAACCAACCATTAAACTTACTAACAAATAAAGTAAAGGCTAGGGTTTGAAGTTTATACCTTCCTTGGGAGGTGTTAAGTTGCTAGGAAGCCTTAGGGAGCCTCCTACAAGCTTGATCTTTCCAAAGAAATCAAGAACACAAAGTTAGGCTTTGAAGTTTCTAAAAGTCCGATTTAAAGAACTGTAAAAATGAGGGTTTTACCATGATTATTTGGACGAGACTTGTGAACAAGAGTTGTAGGTCATCTCAATACCTTTCCAATGAGCTATAGAACACAATATTTGAGTGAGAAACTGTAAAATAAAACAAGACGAGGAAGAAAGCTTATCGTAGATGTTCAACGGCGATCAGACGTCAGTCAGTCGCCCGGAAATATGTATGTGTATATTTTCTAGAAAGAGAAGGGGGATGAGG
Source organism: Apium graveolens (assembly GCF_009905375.1). NCBI lineage: Eukaryota > Viridiplantae > Streptophyta > Magnoliopsida > Apiales > Apiaceae > Apium > Apium graveolens. The sequence continues at coordinate 15,251,331 of NC_133652.1, forward strand.
AGGCTGCTAGGGTTTTCAAGATGTATATCCCACTTTTCATCAAAAACATTTTTCTTCTTTTTAATCCCAAAAAAAAATATAACTGATCAGTTTTAATTAATATAAATATTTTTACTTAAAACATATTTTAATATGAATATTATTTAGAATTGTAACAGTTAGACATACCCAATTTACCAAGCCGAGACCCATAAATTCTAGGCCCACTAACAAATTCTAACAAATAATATTTATATTAATATATTATATGAAGTCACTATTTATTTAATTAAAACAATAGTAAAATCTCTCACCCAGGTCGCCTCGCGTACCGAAACATTCGCCCATCGACTCGACCCGGGTTGTGTCGTGGGGAGGCGAGGCGGCGGCGGCGCGCGTGTGCGCGAGGCCCATACTACACTCGCATATGCATGCGTGCATGTGTGCATACCCACATGCCTTAGTAGTTGTGCACTACACTTGCATGTTATACAATATAAAGCCACCAACACTCTTTTACCATATCAATGTGGTACTCAAGTTTTTACAATTTAGTCAACCACAAACCAATTTCAAGCTAGCCATTACAACTCCACGTTTCATTTCCTCTTGATCTCTCCCATGTAAATATGTCTCCGGACTCTTAAATATAAACCAAAACTAATACAAATCCAATTATTAAACCGAAATTATATTACTGTCAAAGGTTACAATACGGAAGCGCGGCTAAAAGCGGAACTCCAAAAGTCAATATACTTCAATCCTAAGGTCCTCGAACTCCAATGATATCTAATTCGATTTCTTAGACGAAACCTGAAAAAATGTAAGAATGAGCTGCGAAACCCAGCAAGAGACCAATCGATCTAACTAGTAGGCCAAATAACATATACAATATAACAAAAATACGATAATTATACGACACGATATTCGAAACAAACATTTTCTATACACATTCTTACTCTTATTCGACACATACGATACACATAACACATAAATAACAATAATTTAAAACCGATAATTCATGCCACAACAACTACAACCCGCTGATAACTCTTCTAAATTTTCAGAAAACTGTCACTACAATCCGGTGAACACGGTCCTAAGTTCTTATTCGATATTTTCACAAACCATGGTACAAATCAAAGATCTCAAATGATCGTCTAGACATCACATATATACATTCATACATATTCTATATCACATAATACTATCAAAAATATCATCATTTAGCCAAAGTTTTGATAATCAAATTTACACGTATATCACACAATTTTGAAAACACTAGAACAATCGATCGAAAACGTACCTCAAAACCTGACAAGATCTGAATATACCCTTTTTGACCCTCTAAACGATGTTTTCTTAGAAAATACAAAACACGAAAGTTGTATAGAACGAAAAGACCTTTCTGAAAAGTCTAGAATCAATAAATTCTGACTTACGATGAATTTTCTACGAATTTTACAAGATTGCTGATTTTGGTGTATAAAACCCTACGAAATTTAATAATTAAGGCGAGGAAGACGGATATGGTGTATTTATAACGATACAAAACCCTATATCTTAACCTATAAGTTATCCATATTAGAATCTGATCCAAATTTTAGTCTCATTGGTCTAATTCAATTTTAATATCCTAATATTTATCTAATTTTAATACTTTTTGTTTTATTATTTTATTATTAATCTTATTCTAAAAATTACCGGATATTACATACTACCCTCCTTAAAAAGAATTTGGTCCCCAAATTCACAACAATTCTATACATCTAGGCTCTCTAATCTCTTATAGGTGAAACTTAAACTATGGTCCACAAGATCGAATCCAAAGAAAACACTCGGAGGGACGGCCTGCTTTGATACCAACTGTAACAGCCCGTACTTCCGGACTATTAAATCTAAACCAAAACTAATACAAATCCAATTATTAAACCGAAATTCTATTACAAAGGTTATAATACGAAAGCGCGGCTAAAAACGGAACTCCAAAAGTCAATATACTTCAATCCTAAGGTCCTCAAACTCCAATGCTATCCAATTTGAACTCTTAGACGAAACCTGAAAAATTGTAAGAATGAGCTGCGAAGCCCAGCAAGAGACCAATCGATCCAACTAGTAGGCCAAGTAACATATACAATATAACAAAATACGATAATTATACGATACGATATTCGAAACAAACACTTTCGATACACATTTTTATTCTTATTCGATACATATGATACACATAACACATAAACAACAATAATTTAAAACCCATAATTCATGCCACGACCACTACAACCCGGTGATAACGGTCCTAAATTTTCAGAAGACTGTCACTACAATCCGGTGACCATGGTCCTAAGTTCTTATTCGATATTTTCACCAACCATGACATAAATCAAAGATCTCAAATTATCGTCTAGACGTCACATATATACATTGATACATATTATATATAACATAATACTATCAAATATATCATCACTTAGCCCAAGTTTTGATAATCAAATATACACGTATATCACACAATTTTGAAAATACTAGAAAGATCGATCGAAAACTTAACTCAAAATTTGACCAGATCTGAATATAGCTTTTTTGACCCTCGAAACGATGTTTTCTTGGAAAACACGAAATACGAAAGTTGTAGAGGATGAAATCCTTTCCGAAAAGTTCAGAATCCACGAATTCTGACTTACGATGAATTTTCTAAGAATTTTATAAGATTGTTGATTTTGGTGTACAAAACCCTACGAATTTTAATAATTGAGGCGAGGAAGACGAATATGGTGTATTTATAACGATACAAAACCCTATATCTTATCCTACAAGTTATCCATATTAGAATCTGATCCAAATTTTAGGCCCATTGGTCTAATTCAATTTTAATATCCTAATCTTTATCTAATTTTAATACTTTTTTGTTCTATTATTCTATTATTAATCTAATTCTAAAAATTACCGGATATTACAACAATCCATTATTGTCTCAGAAAATCCCTTCATCAATCTTCTAGGTTGTCTTTGCCCCCCTCTCTTCTCATCCATCAAAACAATATCAATAAAGTCTCCTATTATACACCACGGTAACATTGAGGCTACGGATAGATCACGAAGCATATTCCAATATTCAATCCGTCTAGCTCTATCAGGAATGCCATAATACCCAATATATCTCCACCTTCCAATTTGTTCATTATTGACCTCAAAATCCAACAGAAGTCTAACTGTCCAGCCCACGACAGTTCCATGCTAAGATACTCATAATATTTGGTGGGCCTGGACCCCAGGACCCGCCATTAGCAAGTTTTTTTACACATCTTTCTATGGATTCTCATATATTTGTCCCGTTACTTTCTCCATATTTCCCATTGTCAATCCGCTGTCTTTTGGGGTCAATCACTACATTCTTAGGATTAGATTCCTTGTATCCCTGGTTGATATCTTTTGTTACTTATTTTCCATTTAATTTAATTTTATCCCCTATCTTCTGTTCCCTCAAATGACTTGATTTGACTAGGACCTCTCCAATCTCGTGAATCCTACCATCAACACCCATGAATCTCGAATTTCCCTGTTTTCCACCATGGGCGCTTGATGCTTCCCCTTGTTGCTTCTAGGCACCCCGTGCATCCTTTCCACGACCTGCATTTCGAATCCACCTCGATCCTTTATTATTTTTCACACCTCTGGACGGTGCACGTAACCAAGTTCTGTATGCCTTGTCTATCTCTTCTCAGGATTTGAATAAACAACATCACACACCCTTTCAAAATGTCCTATGACACTGCAAATAAAGCAAAATATACCAAGTTTTTCACTTTTAAAATTAATCCAACTCCAATTGTTTCCTTCTCTCTTTATCTTTAACCTTCGTTATAGCGGCCTTTCTACGTTCACTGCAACCCGAATTTTATATATGGTTTCCAGCCTCCTTCAAATGTTCCTGGATTTGATCTGACATACTTTCCCGTTACTGTACCTATGTTTTTCAAAATGTTCTCAGAGACAAAGCCCCTTGGCATATCATATATATATATCATGTATATGTATCCATATTTCCATATCTTGTATCTGAACCGTAGTTGGATGTTCACCAATTTCCACTTAATGAAGCACAAGTATCTATTTTTTAATAGACCAAGGCCCTCCCTCTATAACCTTTGCCACATCCAGTTTATGATAGAATATGAGCGAGTATTTCCGACCTCCCATCTCATACACCTCCATTCCTTCTTTGGGTCGCCACAATGACGCCATTAAATTCTGCATAGCTTGAAAGTTGATATTTTTCTCTGTTATAAACTTCTCCACCATTCGTAAAAAAAAAACTTCTCCACCAGCATTTATGTTGGTTTATGTTCAACCACCTCAGTATTGGTCACCACTATTTTATCCTCCTCTTCTTCTTCGATTACCAGATTTGCATACATATCTTCTAACGATGCTTCAGAACGTGCCATAATACCCACACAGGTTTTAGTAGTATGATGATGAAGACAATGATATTATGTTGATGAACTTACTAAGAATATGGTGTTTAAAAAACTGTCATATAGATAGAGAAAAAAATTATCATATAGACAGAGAGAAAATTGGAACGCGAATTACCATCTGAAGTAGCTTAGCTTTAAGACATGAAAGATTGTTTTGTTCTTTGCTTTTATGTTTTTATTTAGCATTATGTACTTTATTATATCTCCAGCTAAATTCTTTTTTTTAGTTAGTGTTCATGCAAATTCTACTGACAAATTGTAATGTCCCGGGTTTTAAACTAATAATATAAAAATAGTAAAAATCTAATATAAATAATTATGAAAAAAGAAGAAAATTTAAGATAAAAATATCCCCCGCTTTGCATGGTTAACAAGCTACTTTAGTGTTTTATACTAATAAATACATATTAATTCATTCCAATTTATTCATACTTTATTTATTCTAATTTTATTCTAATGAAAACAATCATCTATCTACCGTATTACTTAATATAATTTGCACTGTGGCGGTTGTGGATATATAACATGAATTTTCAACTTCATAAGATTTAAATTGAAACTCTACTATAATTATGAACTTGTAAATATGATAAAATGGAATTAAATAATTAAAAATTGTTTAACAATATAAGTTTTATATTATTATTTTAAATTACAACATATTTTAACAATCAGATATAAAACTTAAATATTCATTAATATATTTTTTAATAAATTTAATTTGGTAAATCATATTATGTAATCCGTGTTTTAAATTTTTATCATTATTTAAATAACAGTGTAAATTACATTTATTTATATTAAAATATAAAAGATACAGTTGATAATAAAATTTGCTTTGATATAAAAAAATTGATTTGTGAAATAGATTAAAAATTTAAAACCATGTTATTTTATAAAAAATATATTTTTTACTAATCTATTTAATATACATATAAAGATATACTTTTTTAAATAAGAATTATGAATTGAGACGAGGATATCTTAATTAATGATCCTGTCTTCGAATTCTTTTATTTTTTTTCAAATTCTTTAAATTTTATTCTTCAATCAGAATCTGTTAAAAGAAGGAAGAATTCTTAAATTATACTACTTTCCAACTCCAACTATTCAAAATGTTGATCGGTTATACGTTTCACCTAAAATGTCTACTAAATACGTATTATGTCTAGTTTCCAAATTATTTTGAAATAGGGATTAAATATTTTATAAAATTATTATACGAGCAAAATATTTTATTAAAATGTGAATAATGATCTCATTTTGATTTTAAAAATATTTACAAACCTGTGTGATGATCTGACTTATATGTTATATGATTTATGTGTATAGTCGAGTCCTAATTGTCATCTTTAATTGTTCAGGATGCTAACCTTATGGACTGGATGGTTACGAGAAAGGGTCAGGGATGGACTGGACCTTATATTTTATTAGGCCACAATGGGCCTGGGTACCCTATATGATTGTGGGCCTATGTGGATGGGCATAGATTCGTATTGTATCCCGATTGATAAGCGGGTTATAGTAATATGTTGGTTCTAGTGTTCAGTCTAATTTATTGTTGATCGCCGTTAGCGGCATTCCTTTTTAATTGCTAAAGTAAACAGTTATCTGTTGAGATTGCTTTATTTAGGGTGCGCTGTGCATTCGGTCCAAACCGAACTTTTTTCCGTTAACGGGAACTAAAATTGTGGGAAAACCCCTATCGAAAACTGAACCAAATTATATTCGGTTTTAACTGAAACCGAACTAAATAAATCGGTTATAACCGAAAATCGGATTGTAAAACTAAATTTGAGAAAAAAAGAAACTAAAATGATAAAAATGTCTAATATGAAAGTGCAATGTAGGTGAAGAAAGTTGATCAAAAGTGCAAAGTCTAAACTTCAATGATTGCTTGTTGCAGTCCTGTGAGTCTATGATTATTTAAGATATTATCAAAATCAAAAATCGAGTAATCAATCAATCGAATATATTCAAAATAGAGTTGAATATATTTACCTCAATATAATCAATCGAATCCAATTAATAATCGAATTAGAGAAACTAGAGTCGTAAAACAACAGAACTCGGACGAACTTTTAACGAACTCGGACAAAATTTTAACGAACCGAACACTGTTCGATAAGCTTATCGGACAAAATTTCTTGTCCGAACTCGAGTTCCGTAATATTCGAACCGAACATGAACTGTTCGCGAATATCATTTATATTTTTTTTAAATAATTTTAAATATTATTTTAAGTAAAAAATTATATCAAACTATTAATTATATATTTTTTTATAAATAAAATATTTAATTAAAATAATTATAAAATATATTTATTATATTTTATTAATAATATATATTATTAATACATATAATATTATAACTATACTATTTTTTCGAACCGAACTCGAACTTAACGAACGAACCGCATTCGAACCGAACACGAACCGAACTCGAGTCGAACACCTTAAAAGTTGGGTTCGGTTCGTTAAGATTATCGGAAAAGAAATGTTGTTCGAACTCGAGTTCGATAAACTTATCGGACGAGTTTATCGAGCTCGAATACGAACGAACCGGACGAGCTTAACGAACAGCTCGGTTCGTTTACAACTCTAAGAGAAACTAATGGTGAATCGAGAGGAGAGAAAAGAAGAGACTATATAGTCGTAGAAGAAAAGAGATGAACATAATTGATCGGGTTTAAGCTCTTGTGATTGTGTACTTTATGCTGTGTAATTGTTTGGTTGGGTAAGTATCGGCTGTTGTTTGACTTAGAAGATAAGAGACAATGAGACAGTGGAGTAGTACTGAACATAGACATATGTTTTAATAAATAGTAAATATTATACATTTTTATTAAATATTCGGTCATTAATTTGTTTTTTTGGTTAATCGCGGTTAATAACCAAATTATCGAAAAATCAAATTTCAGAATTTTTACTACCGAAAACCGAACTGAAATTTAAAGTTTGGTTAACCGGATCGAAATAATTTTGGTGATTCAGTACGGTTATCGGTTAACCGAACCGAATGCACACCCCTAGCTTTATTGATTCTTTATCCGATTCACCTTGTTTACGTTTGTTGATAATTGTATATATACATATTATGGACTTGTTGAGCAATTATGGGTTATGCTCGTTATTACTCCATTTATCTTTCAGTTAAGTTAAAAGATGAAGCTTATCCACACCCGAATGGCAAGGAAGCGTGTGAGAAGGCGGGACCCTCGAGTACCTATTGTGCTGGTACCTATTCAAGAGGAGAGTTTTGAGTTACCCACTCAGGTGTAAATTATGTAGTGTGTGTGTTAAAACTGAACTAGTTGTAAAACTTAACTAGATTTTATTTTATAGTATGATTATTATGAGAGTTGTGTTGAGAATTTAAGTTGGGTTGTAATAATTGTTATGTTTTGGATTCTTAGTTCATACCATAACATGAGATCGATCCATGATAGTTATAGGGGTCAGATGCATGTTTATATATATATATATATATATATATATATATATATTACCCAAGTTCGTTTGTGATTATGATTGGCTAGTGAATCTCAAATCTAGACTCTGAATTTGGAGGGCGTCAATAAAAAAATATGAATAATTTTTATAATATAAAATTAAGTTTATTATTTTGAAGCGATATGAATCGCTTAAAATGTAGTTTCATAACTTAAAATATTATTTCTCGTTCATCCTTAAAAAGTAGATGGATCGGCAGGCATTAAGGTGTATAAAATGTAATTTCATAACTTATTTTTAAAATTTTCTTTTTTGAATAAAATTTAAATATTTAATTCAATGTAGGATGTTTTTAAAATAATTTATCAAAATATATTTTATATAAACTTTAAAATATTTATTTTAAACATTTTATTTCTTTTTAAAAGAAAAATGTTTTTAAAATAATTTATTAACTATACTTTATCTCACAAATACGAATGAAAATTTTCTCTTTTCTTTTTTTCATAGGGTATGTGTATTCAATTAATATTTTTAAGTTTTTTATAAGATTTTCATAGTCAATGAGTATTAAATTCAATTTTGAAAAATCCTTTAAAATCTCGAGTTATTCAATTTAGATGTTCAATAATTCATTAAAATCTTAGTGTAATCAATTAAAATTTAAAAATTTTATTAAAAACTTAAGATATTCAATTTGGACTTTAAAAAAATCCATTGAAATCTAATAGAATTCAAAAGTCCATAGATTTGATAAACCAGTGGATTTTGTTTAAATTCTTAGTATATTTTTAATACTTCAAAATCTCTCTAAAATGCATGAAATTTTAAACCAATTTTACATAAACTTCACAAAATCATTAAGACTCTATTTTTTCTATCAAAATTGTTAAAATCCGTAAACTGTTATTATTTTATCAAACCTGTCAAAATCACAAACTATTATAATCAACAAAAAAAATTTAAAATATGTGAATTGTTATCAATCCTCAAAATCTTAATTAAACACACCAAAGATTGAGTTAATCTCGTACCTAGGGCTGTAAAATGATCTGAGTAGAACCGGACACCCAGGTGCTCAAGTATCTATCGATTTACTTTTAGTGGGTCTGGGATCATATTATTCGGATACAAACCGATCTCAGGTATATGAGGACCGGATCCAATCGAATATGAGCTGATACCGTATTTTCATTTTCTAACCAGGTAGTTTATGATCCACTGGATACGAGTCAAATATGATCCACTAATATTAAATATTATTTTTATTTCAATTATTTAGATAATTGTTGGTATAAAATAAATATAATACTATAAAAATAATAACCATAAAAGTCATATTTTATTAAAAGTTAAAACTTATATAAGATATAAATAGTTATAAAATGATTATTTACTTACAAATATAATGGGTTGAAAATATATTCTACATATGGGGTCAAATCGAATATGAGTCTTGAATCATATTTGGATATTCAGGTAAGATTATTTTATAGAAAATAATATGAGACTTAATTTGAGCGGGTATATGAGTGCTCATATTCGGGATCATATTGTATCTGAGCTTAATTTTTCCGCCAGATTTGGATCGTTTATAAAAAAGGATATGAGATATGCATCATATTTTCGAGTCAGTTATAAGCCGAGATATTGGATATTCTGGGTCAATTTACAGCTCTGCTCGTACCAAATACTAGTTTCGGCATGAGTAGTGAACAGAACACCAAATATTTTATCGTGTTCATTGTTCAAATCAGTCTCAAATTCTTATCCCGAAACAAATTACAATTTTCGATCGAATCTCAAAAAAATTGTAGTCTAGTACTCCGTTAGTCTCTTTTTTGTTATCACATTTACTAAAAAAATTGCCCCAGTTGTCTCATTCTTATTACAATTCACATTTGAACATATTTTTTTCATATTTATCCCTTATTATTAGTTCCAATGTTTATAATTAATATATATACTTATAACTTAGCACTGAATGCAATAAATAAATAGGGATATGCACGAAAACAAAGGAGGTGTATTCAATCAAGATTTTTAAGAATATTTAAGGATTTTCAAAATGTATGGGGTTCGGTTTAAATTTTAAAAAATCATTCAAAATCTGGATTTATTCAATTTGGATTGTGAAAAATCTATTAAAATATGAGCGTATTCAATCTAGATTTAAAAAATCTATCAAAATTTTTGGGTATTCAATTTAGATTTTAAAAATTCCACTAAAAACTGATAGTATTCAAAAGTCTACGGGATTTGTTTTATTTATAAAATATGTGGATTTTGATGAATTTGATAGTACATTTTTAGAGAGGTGTATTCAATTGAGATTTTAAATAAAAATTTTTGGATTTTGAAAATCTTAGGATATTCAATTTGGATTTTAAAAAATCTTTTAAAAGCTGATGATATTCAATAGGGATTGAAAAAAATCTTTTAAAATATGGGGTATACAATTTAGATTTTAGAAAGTCCATTAAAATCTGGGGGTATTCAATTTGGATTTTAAAAAATTCATTAAAATCTGGTGGTATTCAAAATTTCATGGATTGTTTTGTATTTTATAAAATTGTAAATTTTGATGGATTTGCTACTGTATTTTATGTTTCCAGAGTTATTAAAAAAAATAAAGATTTTGAATAATTTCAAAAATATTCACAAAATTATTAACATTCTACAAGAAATTTATCAACTCCGTCAAAATCTGCTAACAAAACCTCGTAAAACCCATGAATTATTACCAATTTTTCAAAATATCAACCAAATACACCCCTGAAAATTTAGAACTTAAAATTTTAGTTTTCCTCCATTGGACTGAGCTAATTATATAATCTTTCAGGCGTGGGAGCTCGGAACATTTAATCAAGACACTCACTTCTGCGACGTCTGTGCCATTTTTTACTGAAGTCCTAAATCACGGCTACTGCTACAAGTCTATCACCGAAACTCAGGTATCAAACACGTACATGATTATATATATTTTTTTATAAACCTGTAAATTGATTCATTCATTTGTGGGAAATCAATTTGTCCTCAATTCTTTTGTTATAAATGTGATATTCCCTTGGTTGAATTGTTTGTATTCCTGAGTCTCGAAATGATTGTATCTACAACTATTAATTTTAAATATATGTAGCGATTTCTCATGTGCTTATAGATATTGTAAAGGAATATTGTTCGAATTTTTGCCCATTTTTGTATTCAGGCTCATGGCCAATGATGCTAGAAACGGGCGAGGACTCCAAGCAGTAGATAGAATCAGCAACTTGCCCGAAAACATAATACACCTCTTCCTACAACGCTTGTCGACTCATGATGCAGTAAGGACAACTGTTCTCTCGAAAACGTGGAGGAATATATGGGGAATGCACCCAAAACTATATTTGGATCAAAATTTTATCTCGCAATTGGTTTCGCAGAAGTTTTTTCACTTAGATGAACAAACTAAAATTAACAAAGTTTCGAGAACAATTAGTAATATATTATTAGCTCACAATGGCCCCATTTTGAATTTCGTTCTTTTCATTCCTAGAGATCTGCCTTTTCATCAAAGTACAGATATGGTTTTATGGATTAAAAACATATCAAACAATGGTGTTAGGGAACTGAAGCTTCGTAATGAATCACTACATGCCTGCACTGTTCCCTCTCATTTGTTTTCCTGTTCACAGTTAACTCGTTTGACCCTTGTGAGCTGCATACTAAATCCACCCCTTGGATTTGGAGGATTTTGTAACCTGGTTATGGTAGAACTTGAGCATGTGTTAATTAATGCTGATATGTTGTTCGGCACTAGACTCGAGGAATTGAATATGTATTTTTGCATTGGGATTGAACATTTGGGAAGCCAATTTAGATGTGAAAACAATCTCATCAAGTTGAGTATCGGGAACTGTGAAGAAATTGATTGGAAATGGTTTGAATGCACCCAAAAGTTGCTAACTCTTAGCCTCTGGATGCATTTTGAAATGCCAAGTTCTGGTAAAGAAGTGATTAGTTTAGACAAGCTAGTCTGCAATATGCCTAGAATCCGTTCTCTTTACCTTGATGGCTTCTACCTCAAGGTAATTTTTAACATTCTAAAAGTTAGATCAAATGAAGTTGTTATTAACTAATATAATTAGCTGATCCAACGTCATGTCTCACAATTTAATTCATTCTTCGATGTACTTGTGTTTTTGTAAATAGATTTTGGAACCGGGTGCAGCTATTTTGAAGAGGCTTACAAGAGCTACGGAGAACTTGAGATTTCTGAAGCTTCACAATATTAAATTACATGATTTGGTTCAGATTCAACCAGTTCTTTGTTTGATCAGAAGTTCACCTAATCTGCAAGTTCTTAACATTGATCTGGTGAGAACTTTTTCACCCAACCTTATGATATTAAAGTTTTACCTTATTTGTTTTGATTAATTTTTAAGGATTCTGCTCGGAATGTCGTACTCATATAATCCCAAGAGAAATTGGATTATTTATCTCCTCTTCAAGTAAAATGAAATAATGTTTTAATCAAGTGATAACTTGCGATATCAAACAGTAGCATTAGATTATTAAATATACATGTTTTGCTGCATATGAATGTGGCCTTGGACATTTTTGGTTCATTTTGCCTTTAGATGTCTTTATCTCTCCTGTTTACAATTGAACTTGTACAAGAAAGGAATGAGTTCTATTCTATAATAAATGCTTCAAAACTATAGCGATAGGTATATTTTATTTTGTGCATAAACCTAAAACTTCTTTTATTAGAAAACCGTGTTAGACCCGTAACCTAACTGTATTCGGACTAGGACTAATATGATTAAAATGCAGAGATAGCCCAACGGGCCTAAAGTAGGTTAAAGAAAGAAACACCGTAAAAGCCCCTCTCTGCAAGGCTTAAATTTGCAGAAATTTCTAGGCAAATGTGTGTTTATGCAATCAAAGTTCTTGTTATTGACCTTACCGGGAAGGATTCCCCTCTAAAAGGAAAGAGATAGGGATGAAAACAGGTTCACCATTGCACTCAAGAGAAAAACACACTTCCATTGATATTCAGAGTTTTGAGTTGACATGTAGTGCTTGTTGATCAGTTAACATTACAACTTCTTGTGAAGTTTTTGGTCAAGCGATAAGAGGTCCTAAGAGTCGGGAGGACCTTCTAGAGGTTAAGTGGAAGCACTAATATTTAAAATTTGATTAAAATGTTAATATATGTAAGCTTAAAATTATATTATACTTGAATAATAAAAATGTAAACATAAAATGTTCTTACATATTTTCAACTTTTTTTTAATATAGTTATATCATAATAACTATTAATATGTTGAAGTTAAATAATTAGCAAGTCCACATCTTTGACCACTTAATACACTCAATGACCATTTGATCCGCTCAATAGGCCGCTTAATCACGCGCCTAATGATGGCCCTCCCTGTATTCCTCTATATAAGTGGCTTTACAAAATGAAAATATTTTTTGGTCCGATTTTGTATCAGCATCCGTTTAGGCGGCTGTTGAATTTGCTTTTTAGAACACTGCTATTAATGAGAGAAATGAGAGAAATGGGTTGGTTATGAAATTAAAAAGAATTTAAAAAGCATTACTAGGCATCTCAATTTTAGAAATCTATATTGTTCCTCTTGATTTTGTCTCACTCCTACTACAAATGTGAAAGTTCCCTTTCTCATAGATACAGAACCACTTTCCCTGTTTAGATATTTTATCTTTTTTACTGCAATAAAGAATACTTACACCTTGCTCTTTATAGCTGATAATCACATTTAACTACTTTTTTACCCACTTTATCTCGAAAGTTTTGTTTTCACTCTTGAATTATGTCTTTTGTTTTCTCTTAATGTCATAACTCGTGTTTAGTATATCTGGCTAAGAATTACATTATATCCGGAAGTTTCTCAGGTTGTCTATTACAAAGTTGTGTTTAGTCCAATGATATTATCAGTCTATTTGTTGGCTAGCCAGGACAACTTGTCAGTTTTAGATATTGGTTTTGATTATTCACTACTCTATCTAACTTGAGGTGGACAAGTTACAACTTATGAGATACATATGTATCAGCAATGTTTCTCTTCGTAACATTACTCTTGAATGCATAAATATTATTAAGAAGTAACTGGATAACATTTACATTAATATTTCATACAACTTTTAACAGAAAAGAACTTTTTATATAGGATCATGAAGTACAGAGCAGTGATGGTGTGGAGTTATCGGACCTCATGGTGTTATCAGACTACATGATTCTAGACAAACTCGAAACTATATTGATATTTTACTTGGTCGGTTCCCTCGCCGAGTTTCAGTTCATAAAACTTTTGCTTGCTTTGTCCCCTTCACTTAAACAGATTAATCTTAAAATGGAAGACACCGGAATTGATAATTCTACAGAAGAGTTGAGGATTTCAAGAGAGGTGTCGCAGATCCCTAGAGCATCCAAATCTGCACAGATCCGGTGGATGTAGTAGCGGGCCTAGCTAGTGGCAGGGCAGACATGTGCTGGGAAGGAAATGTTGAAGCATGTAAACTTCAAAATGTTTTGGACTGTAAGTGGTGGAGAAGAGTTGTAGTTCTAGCTTGGGCATATTGAATCTTTTTTTCCCGTTATAAATTCAATTGGTTTGAAACGAACTCCACAAGTTGAAAAAGTTTACCCTATCTTGTAAGTTTAAGACGTGAAAGATATGTTTGTGGTTTTTTGCTTTCATTATGTTTGATTGGTTCTTTAATCATAAATATTGATGGATCCCCGCATTTACAAAAATCCAATAATAAAAATGCACCAAACTCATGAGAGTTAGTATTTACTGTGTGTTATTGGGCACACATTAAAAAGACCGTTTATAAGAACTCCACATAAATTTCTAGTCTAATGTTATTTATGAACACAGTATCTCAACAAGTGTGCTTTTTTATAAGTTAGTTTATATTAATTGTTCATGACAGACCTTTTTTTTTGTTTCCTTGTCAACCTCTGACTTTTATTAAATCCCTTTTGATGACATAGACTAATACACAGAAGGCTTCAAAAAGGTTCCGGGATACAGGTTATCCTATCATACATTCCTACGGGTCATTTGTCCAAAACCGAAGATCACCACTATATCAAGTTTGTATTGTCTCCGGGATGCTTTTAATAAAATTGTTTGATAAATAAATATTTTAATTAGTTATTTGTATTTTTATCGTACATGAATAATTATCTAATCCAAAAAACTACTCTAACTTTTTAAAAATTAACTTATTGAATATAAACACTATTTTAATATGTTAATTTCGGAACATTAATATTAGAATCAAACTACTAATTAGGCCAGTGGCCCGCTCTAACACTTGTTACATAAACTTTTTTTTGGAGAGAAAAGAAAAGAAATGCAAAGAATAGATTTCTTCAGCTTGTTCCTGACCAACTTTTATGAAAGAAAGAAAAAGAAAGCCGCGGATTTGAAAAAAGTTTTCTTTATTTTTGTCTCCAAAATCTTCTTCCGACTTTTGGAAAGATTAGAAAAAAAAGGAAAATTTATTCTTTTTTTTTCTATGCGGAACACAGCCTAAGTAATTAAGCTAAGATGTGGGGCTTATAAACCCTAAAATAATCAAGTTCATTAAATAAAAAAAATTATTTAAAATTACTGCTAACCTTGCTCCTCCAATCGACGCCACGATCACTATCATCGAGCAAACTGGTATAAAATTCGTGAATAACTCATACACAATTCTAGTATGTATTTGATTAAATTTAAAATTATATGTAACAACTTAATTATGTTAGTGATCCCCTACTTACAATTTATTGGTGTGCATGTTAAGAAGAATAAATTGATTACTTCATATTATATATTCAGATATAATAGAAAACTAGCATAATAACTCGTGTAAGGCACGGGTTATTTTCTAGAGTTTTTTTATACACTACACAATTATAATGTTTTTAGAGCAATTCCAACAATATCCTCTTGAGTCAAATTTTGAAGAAATGTAGATAAATTTTCTCTCCAACAAGTTTCATGTCCCCCTCTATAACATTAAAAATTTCGAATGTTTCCTCACTTTTAGGAGTGAATATCCCATCAACTATTATTATATTATATTTTTCTTACCCGTTATTTTATATTTAATGAATGAATATAAACAGGGTAGTAAGTGTACGTTTAAAACGAAACGATTAAACTTAATATGTAGAATGTCGTTACTATGTTTACAAATAAAAAGCTAAAAATTAACATACATGTTGAATACAGAGCTAACCAAAATCTTGAATTATATTTAAATAAACTCTATGTACTGCTTTATATTATTACAGAGTTCACTACTAACTTACAATTGACATACTCAATTTAAAAAGATAAAAAATGCATAATTGAAGTCAGAATGCCTTGCAATCACAATATACAATAATATAAAATTTACATTATTATTAATATTAAAGTTGATTTTAATGAAAAATATTAGTTTTTGAAATTCAACGTATGTATGTATCATGTCTGTATGGGAAAATGTTAGTTTTTTATTTACACTACTGTTAATAAAGTAAGATTAAGTTATAAGTATATGTATGTGTTAGCATGTAAATTATTGTATGTTATATCTCTTAGTAAATTATGATGGTTTCAATTATTTATATGTTAAATATCTGATTTATGTACATGTATAATCATTATTAACATCTAGTGAGATAATTGATTACTTAACTAACATGCATTTATAATTATTCAAAAATTAAAATTATGTAATAAATAAATTGCTATTATTTATATATGATATTCACATTATCAGTGACAAACAATTCATATCTATTTTTTACGCAACCGGGTATCATCATGGTTGTAACATAAAAAATAAATTATATATTTTTAAGACTTATTATTGATATTCATGATTTTTTTTCAAGAATTCGAAAGAAAAATTGTAATTATATCGTTATTTAAACTGTTTTTAAGTTTCTTTCATTATGACTCTAATATTACTTCATATAATAATTTGATAACATTTTATACTATTCTCTTAAAATTAAAAAATTTCAATTCGATAAAGTTTTATAAATATCAGTTGAATTGGTTAATTCCTTCAAATTACAGAAGAATATATGTTTTTTTTCCTTAAATAACATAAAATGCATTGATTCAAATGCTACAATAACATATAGATATAACTTTTATTTGAATAATTCAAAATAATAAAATAATTTAAAATATTTGTACAATATTATCTTGATCAATGAATATTGCTGATCTAAAAGAATTTATTTTTAAAAGCTAGTTTTTTAAAGTGAAAAATGAAAAATAAATCGATTTAGTATATCATTGTAGTTTTAACAAATCTCGTGAGATCTCATTTCAAATTTCAAATATTCTTAAAATCGGGACAAATCCCAAAAATAATAATACGTTACCAGTGAAGTTTGTAATTTTAATATAAATAATCAATTGACTTGATCCTATAAAGATCTCAAACACATTAATTTATATTAACACAAGATATTAAAAAATTTCACATTATTGGTAAGATATTCTCACTGAGCTTGTAATTTTAATTTACTAAACGTAGAATGTGACGATATTTTTCGGGCGGGTCATGTAGTCAAATTTCTAGTAATTTTTGAACAATGGGCCAAGTTCTAAAATGCAATGACTCATTATAATTCGAGATTATCTAAACATGTAATACCAATATAAATTATTTATATATAAGCGATCATATTTTCAATTTTTTTTAAAAAAAATATATATATGTACATTTTAATTACTTTTTATGATAAAAAATATGTTAAAATCATGGTTGTACATAAAAAATAAATTATATATTTTTAAGACTTATTATTGGTATTCATGATTTTTTTTTCTAGAATTCGAAAGAAAAATTGTAATTATATTGTTATTTAAACTGTTTTTAAGTTTCTTTCATTATGACTCTAATATTACTTCATATAATAATTTGATAACATTTTATACTATTCTCCTAAAATTAAAAAATTTCAATTCGATAAAGTTTTATAAATATCAGTTGAACTGGTTAATTCCTTCAAATTACTGAAAAATATATGTTTTTTCCTTTAATAACATAAAATGCATTGATTCAAATGCTACAATAACATATAGATATAACATTTATTTGAATAATTCAAAATATTAAAATAATTTAAAATATTTGTGCAATATTATCTTGATCAATGAATATTGCTGATCTCAGTATAGAGGCCAACGCAATCAGATCCGGTTTATCGGAAAAAATGACCAAAAGGCCGTGATAGAACTCTGGTTGAAGCCTCGACAAGTCAAAAAGTATTGTCCAGTGACATGCGCCTTCATCTCGAAAAAAAACAGCGCCATAAGAGCAAGGAGAAGGATGATGAAGACGTATTTGTTTAGGATGAGGATGATGTGGAGTTGAGAGTGTACGAAATAGAGCGTAGACTTTTAACTGAGAAAATCAGACGTAAGAAAGAGATTCTGTACCTCCAGCCTGAGTACTCCGAAGTCTCAGAGGATCATAAATCTCTAGAGAATCAAATTACGGAGTTCGACTCCACCTGGCTTCCTTCTAAGCTGTCAAACTTTTCAGAGTATGAGGAGTCCACAGGATCCCTCTATTCTAAAAGAAAAAAAGAAAAGGAAGAGGCAGACGACGTCTCTGAAGATGATGAAAGTTTCCACTCAGCTTCGAAGCGTCAGCAAACATCGAAACTATCCAAGTTAGCAGATGATTTATCCTTGATTAAGAATTACATTCGAACTCAGAGTGGAGGAATTGAAGTTACATCAGAAAGTCATTTATCAGTAAAAATTGAGAACGCTAAAATCAACACAGATCTGAAGGCTCCTCCTATCGAGTCATTCGATGGATCCTCGGACCTATCGGATTCTATTAACCTGTTTGACAAGAGGATGGATTTTTTTGGACACTCCGAGGTAGCCCGTTGTCGTTTCTTCTCTACTTGCCTGAAGGGAACATCCTTGAATTGGTTTAACAACCTCCAGCCTCGATCAATCGATTCCTGGTCAATTTTGAAAAGTAAGTTCAGAACTCGCTTCTCAAGTAACAAGAAAGGCGGTAAAATCACAGCGTCACTTATTACGGTCTATCAAAGATCGAACGAGAGCTTGAGAGCATACTTGACACGCTTTAGAGCACATATAGCCGAGATTACTGACTTGGTTGATCCCTTAGCAGTCAATTATCTCATAGCTGGTATTGACCGGACAAGGCATAGTCAATTGCTCGATGAGCTCTTCGAGAAGGAGCCTAAAACCTTGCAGATGGCTATTAAGATTATTGAGCATAGATTAACCCTTCAGGAAGCTGTGGAAAGTATCCAGCATTCCAGATCCCCAAAAATCCGACGAAGCCGAAGTCCATGAAGATCACGAGATTTCGAAAAAAGAGATCCTCGAAGCCCTCGACAACGAGAAGGACCCCACAGACCTAGAACCTCGCGAACGTCTCCGACGTCCCGATTATAAATGGTGGAGAGAGAATAAGCACATCCAACAAACAACCTGTAAAAAAAAGTTTAATTAGAAATTTATAGTAAACTCCAAGATAATTGAGAATGAGAAGGTGGAAAGACAAAGGAGAAACCTTTGGGTTCCCAAAGCAATAATAAGAATAAAAGAGAAGGGCGGGCAACTGTATAGATACAAAAAAGAAGAACGAAGAAAAGCGGCCCAAATTTCAAAAAAAAAATAAAAAAAGAAAAAAGAAAAAAAACTGCTGCAAATAAATGCTCGTGGAACATATTTCAAAGCAAAATCTAAAGATTTCTAACTCCTGGTGGGGACTATTGTTAGGGCCCAGGCCCAATTATGAAGGCACAGACTTAATATTAGACCCAATAAGCTAATAAAGCCCAGTTGACTCTACTATAAATAGGAGGGGAGTATTACTTGAAAGGGGGTTGGTACTTTAGAGTAGGGAGAAATACTTAGGTTCTACAGTTCTTTATATTCCTCAAGATCTGCCTCTTCATCAATGTCTAGATATGACTCTTTGGATTATGTGCATATCAAACAATGGAATTAGGAAATTGAAGATTAAAAATAAAGCACCTAAGTGCCTCCAAAATTCCCTCCTACTTATTTTCCTATTTGGAATTAACTCATATGAAGCTCACTAACTGTATACTCAAGCCACCCCTTAGCTTTCAAGGTTTCTGTAACCTAGTTATAGTTGAACTTGTGGATGTCATAATTACTACTGACTTATCATTTGGGACTCAACTCGGTACACTAGATTTTTAATGGGTGCAGTGGAATTGAACATATATGTAGTCAATTAAAATGTAATAAGAATCTTACTGATTTGAGCATCTTCCGATGTCGGGGACTTGAATGCTCGCTTGATAGCATCAGAAAGAAGGATTATCGAGTTGCAAAGAAAATCATGGATATAGACAAGCTATTTGACAAAATTCCTCGAATCAATGTTCTTGACCTTGATGGCATTTTCCTCAAAAGTGAATATCCTACAATTTGTTTAGCTTTCCAACCATATGTCTCAAATTTTAATACATTTTTCAATGTATAGTCTTTGCAACCAGGTGCAGTTGTTATGAAGAGGCTTACAACAACAATGGAGAACTTGAAATATCTGTATCTTTTCGATATTGAATCTAGTGATTCACCTAAGCTGCATTCTCTTGACATTTACCTGGTGAGAACTACTTCGGCCAATCTAATCTATGTATCTATGTATATTATAAAAACTGAATCCTTTCGTGATGCATTTTTACCAATACAGCCCTTCTACAACCCTCATAAATGATTTCAGTACTTTCAATATAAATGTAAAATGTTTACCACCTTCATGCCCTTTTTGTCCTACATGAACAGTTTTTTTCCGCCTCCGGTGGTCAAAGTGGAAACTGTAGTTGTTTGTCTAATAATTGTAGGAATTCATCATATGTCAGCCTCACTTTCTTCACACGTGTGAGAGCAAGTAATTTTTACATAGATTTGCTACAGTTGAAGGTAACCCTCTCCCACGTGCACAGTTGATTTGATGCGGGTACAACTTACTTTTTCAACCATTCTGCACTAAATGTTGAAATATGTTGATAATGACATAATTCATTGAATCTTTTTCTTCTCCTTGGTCTGGTATCTAAGCTGGATGTTTTCTTTTCAATTATTTCGATAAAATATTATCTTCTCACTTTTATTTCTGCAGGCAGTTGGCTCTATGTTGGTTGGATCGATGAATCGCTTGCGTAACCTATAATTCTGGTTTGCCTCTGTCTTCCTTATGTTTGCCTTTTATTTGTTGTCTTCTTGATTATTGTGAGCTATGTTTTCTTTACAATATTCAATAGTTGAAATTTTAGCTCTTCATACTTTGCAAGTATTACGGCTTCACATAACGGCAGGGGTATGACTTTGCAAGAACAACATCTATGTATCCGTAATTTTGACTTGCTCTTTTGTGTTCGTTGATTCTTATTTTGTTTCAGATGGGTGTATTCATAATTTGAAGATCACGGAGGAATAAAATGGTTCTTAAATTGGGAAAAAATGATCTTCTGTGATAATTGAGATGCGCAATCATCTGATATTTTCTTCTTATCATGATTCAGGTAATTTTTTTAATTTTGTAGCGACTTAAGCTTTGCGCTCCAACTGTTTGATCTTAGGTCTAAAGAACATTTTTTTGTTGCATTCTTGCAGTACAATATTGAAAGGGAAGATGAGGAAGTGGAATAAGATCTTTGGGCTTTATTAGATAAGGTATAGATCAGTTATTGTATGTAGTACTGTAATGGTATGAAGTTTACGAGTACATAGTTATTGATTTTTATGTAAGTTTGTATTTCTTCATATGTATGTTTGTATGAGATAGTTACTTTTAATACCTGATTTGCATTTCTCTCTTACTTTTTCTTACTTTTTTTTAATTTCTTTTTTTTTATATCTTTTCTGTAGCAGATCTGAAAGTTTATTACTGCCTACCTTGGAAATGTTCTCAATACTCCAGTAATGCTACTGCTACATTCAAGATTGGTTTTTACTGGCTGGAATGCATGTATGGCTGTAGGGGTCATATACTTGGTGGGTGTTTGGAATATCCATAATCTAACTTATACAAGTACTGTGTTTGTTTTAACTTTTCTTTTTGTTGCTAAATAAAAGAGTCTCTGCTTAATAGTCCTGGGCTAATTCTCTACTTTTTTATAAACTAACCTTTGAACCTTAGCATGAAACCCTAGGTCTTAGTCTTAATCTTAAGCTTCACGGATACAATCATACAAGATACAATTCAAAAGTCGTCAAGATTTTCAATTGCAGCAACACCAGCTGATGACATACCTCATCCCAGAAACACTCAGCAACCCCATTCCTAGAATATAGCCCAAAGCCTTATGTTTATTGTTTAAAAATGTACTTCAATTATAATGAAGTTTGGTTATTTGATTTGATTGACAAACTTTCCTTGCTTTTGAGTTACTAGATCAGTGAGAAAGATATATATATATATATATACTACATTGCAAGATTAACTTGGTGTGTAAATTGTATGTGAGCCCCCCAAAATTGAATAATCTACCATTAGTATAAATGTTCAAAAGTCATTTCGGTTAATATAACCATAACGGCAACTTAAAATTGCAGATATGGAGCTTTATGTAATTGGTATGACTTGTATAATTGGTTAAAAGAAAACAAAACTACAATTTGAAAGTTTCCTCCAACGGAGGATTGACATTCTCAATTTACGAGTGTTTTGACAGGTAATTTTGTTAAGCAACTACATAAGAAAATGTTGACAGGGTCTCCTTGATATTTTCTCCCCCACAAATTAATTCTTCTTTTTCATTTTTTAAGTTTTCCTAATTTTAAAATTAATTACTTTCATAAATTAATTAATACTTCTGCAAATTTGATAAACCCGCCCTAATATAATAGAGAATAAGGATCATAAGGTTAATCTTAGGCTAATTTTCCTGAGATAATGGGAAAAACCTGTAAAAATAAAGATCTAGATATTTATTAGTAAATATGTACTTTCCATATTTGTATGTTATTTTAAAATTAAAAAATCACATAATTAAATGATGAATGTACTACACACAAATTAATCACTATTTCAGGAAAAAATTTCTAATATCTAGCTCATGATACTTATTCTCATAATAAAAATCAAGATACTTACGAAATGATATTCACTAAAAGATAGTAGGGGATTGGGTGCAAGTGTACAAAGTTAGATAGAGATGAATTTTTGTAAAAATGCTAAGTGCGTAGACATGCACATTCTTTCGTGAACATAATTATGATTTTGAAGATTAGGTATCTGATTTAGGCTCAGATTTGGGAGTGTGGGAGTGTCGTTCAAAAGATGCCGGTGGAAAAAGTGTTGTTAGGAAAATTAAATTACTATTTGCTAAATTTTTGTAATTTATGCATATTTTGAGACATAATATATAAAAATAATGTTTTAAAAGCTGAAAATGGTTTTTTCAAAAAGTATGGGGACATGTTTTTGCTGACAGCAGCTTTTAGACCAAAAGCGTTTTTTCAACAACAACTTTAGAATTTACCAAACACTTTTGTCACTTTTCAGTAAAAAACTGGTGTTACTGTCTGCAAGAGTAATAACCAAATGGACGTTGGGGTCAATTTAAAAATTGTTCAATGAAATAGCTACTGCCGACACCACTTTGAAGTTGCAGTTATACAAGAATACTTCATTAAAAATTTATATTTATTCAATTTAAGGGTATATTAGTAAGGGGCAATGTTAACGGTTTAATTTAATTTACATAATTTCTAAAGGGAACAAAGAATTATCTCGAATACCGACGTTACTTAAATTATAATTTTGAATATATATGTTTAACTGTTCTACCCACTCTTCTATCGTAAAGATAAGTTACCATGTGAGTTCGAATGTTGCAATATTGTTGAAGGTAAAGTTACAAGTCTACCTAATGTATTCTCAAGGCTACCGAACTACTCCATCCGTCCCTAGACATATATATTTTAAGATGAATAAAAAACATAGTTTTATAATTTTTTTAATTTTTTTTAATAAAAGTTTAAACATTCTATTGTTATTCAGAAATATAAATTTTTAAAAGAAAATTATAAAACTATATATTCTATATTAATCTTAAAATATGTGTCGGACACCCCGTCTAAAACGAAAACAATTGAGTGGAATAGACAATTGAGTGGAATAGAGGGAGTACGTAGCCCTCTCTCCAAGATTGTACCTGCTTTGATTCAAAATTTCACACTTTTTTTTTCATTTTCTTTTAGACCACGCCACTTTTCAATCCTGAATTATCTACAATATAGGTTATTTATCTTTTCACATACATTTTAAATCCATTTTAAATATTTAGTTAGAAAAATAAGTTATCTTTTTTGTAAAAAAATGTATATGCTAAACTTAATTTAAAAAGATTAAAATTTTAATATTTTACTATAGTTTCAGTACATTTAAAATGCGTGAGAGCAAGTTAAACTTCCTACCGTTAAATTTCGATTAATTAATAATTTTCTATAATCCTAACTTTTACCCATAAATATAAATTAATAATTCGTTAAATTTATAATATTATAGTTTTTTATTAAAACATGTAGGTCCTGTATAATATATAAATTAATAATTTTATCTTAAATCAAAATTATATATTTATTCAAAGATAAATTTCTAAACAAAACTATTAATGTAATAGATTTTATTAATATATACTTTTTGAAAGTAATTTGTAGCATGTATTTCATTTTATATTTTTTTTAGGGAATCATGGAGTTCTAACTTACTATCTACATATTTCAAAAGAAAATTAATATATACAAACTGCAGTAAAAAATATTCAATGTCATTATCTTTATATTAAAAAATCATTTATTGATACCCGTTTAAAACTAATATTGTCATCCTTAGCTTGATCTTATTTCTCATTTCTATGTCAACCAATACATCTAAGTATTCGTTTATCATCCCGCAATTTTACCCGTGCTTCATTTTCGTCAAGATAATCAATAACATTTTCTGCATTTATTGTGTTATGATAATTAATACTTTTTCTACATATATATTTGTAAATATACGTTGATAATTTAATTAGGATACATATCGGTAAATTAATAAATTATTAATATAATATAATGTTAAAATTAATTATTAATTAATTAATTAATATTTCAGTTAACGAACTGCTGAGCACGCCCATGAGTTTACCAACTCAACCAACGAACGAGTCCTATTTTCGATCTTCAAATGGGTACCTGAAATTTTGATATAATTAAATATAATTAAATGGGTTAAAAATGGGGTCTCCTATTTTTCGACTAACAAAAAACCGATTTCAATTTTAAATTTAGTTTGTAAATACAATATGTAACAAACCACATTTTTATTTATAAATATGTAATTGTATTGGTTTAGTGCATACGCTTATGATTGACATTATACATTATATTATTAATTTGAACACATTAAAAAATTGCTTAGCAGCGGGAAATAATCCTAGTTAATTATATTGATACTTAATTAGATAATGTATTTAGCCTATAATTTTGAAGGTTTCTGCATGCTTGGATTGTGACTCATAGAACAGAGAAGAATTGGGATAATTTTCCTTCTTATGTAAAACCAAATTTAACTAAGGACCAGTTATGTGATCAAATTATTAAATACATTTTCCTGCATATGAATCCTACTCTGTGATTCTGCAAGAGTGTGAGTAGTATTGATATCTCTCCCTGCCTATCTTAATGGTATATTTATTTTGTCATTTTCGTCTTCCTATATGTAACAAATGTCTAATTTGCAAAATATTTCACCTATTCACAAAGAGCTTCCTCCTAACGGTACTGAATGATGGCATAAACATTAATCATTTGCATTTTTTTAAAATAGATATATTTGGATTTGGAGGTCTGCGGTCAAGTTTTTTATAGAAACTGCTATAAAATCACCTGCAACCATCCATGTACCTTGTATGTCTTAAACCTATCATACTAATACATGCCTTACTTTTTACTCTACTAGTAAAAGGGCCTTCTTCAATATGGCTTTTGCTAAACAAGAAGCCGTGAATTCTAGTTAGTAATAATTGATTTTTTGCTATAGCAATAGGTCTGACTTGTTTTTGCGCCTAAAACTTAAAATTTGTGTACTTGAAACTGAGTGTTAATTTTATTTGGACTCAGACCGTCAAAAGTAGGAGATAGTAATGAATCTAAGATAAATAATCTATGTATTCTCGGGCACCATACTAGGGAGAAAAATACACCTCAATCGGTGTTCGGAAATTTGAGTTCACATATAAAGCCTAGGAGCTTTAAGTGAACAGATAGCACTTGTTTGGTTGACACGTCCGTAATCGGTATCCAAGAACTTCAACTTTTTGAAAAGTATTCATATGTGAAGTTGTTGGTTAAAAAAGAGAGAAATTATGCTTTAAAGTTGTTTTGTATGCTTTCTTGGATAATATTTTTTTTCTTCAATTACTTGTTAACTAAATTTTGTTCTCTTTACTAATCGTATTATATCTTAAAGCTTCCCATTTTGTCTATTGTAAGATTGTATTCGGTCCCAATTTTATTTGTCAGTCTATTTCGTAAATCTTAGAAATTGTTTCATTCACCTCTGCCGTGCATATACAATGTTTAATGTTATATTCTGTGGATAAGTTGGAACATACAGCACAGACATTTACATCAATTATCTACAATAGCTTTCTTGGTAACATATCTATTTATTTATACTAAACTCTTATCTCAACCTTGTATATAGGGGCATGAAGTTCAGGGCAGTGATGGTATGGAGTTGAGAGAATTAGGAACACTCTTTCCATATGCAGTACACACACTTAATGGCATCCCAAGATCATACCTTGTAACTAGGCAGAATACTTTTCTTAAGAACACACACACTGCTGTTTGAAACAAGAGAGAACAGGGTAACACTTTTTTTTATTAACTGGTTTGATAATAATTTATAATAGCAGCAGAATTTTCTAGAACAGAATTTTCTAGATGATTATTAAGTGCATGAGCCTAGTATAATATTCTAGATGGTTATTAATTTCAAGTACATATTCAAGAACCTTTTAATACATGATTTATCTTAACAATTCTAGTACTTTCATGATACCTTCACAATCTTTCTGGAACCTTCTGGAAGTTTGCACAATATTTCAACACTCCCCCTTTGTGTGAACTTCGGATACTAAACCAAGTTGGGCTCTAAGAAACTCAAACTTCGCCTTAGGTAAAGCCTTCGTAAATATATCAGCAAGTTGTTCATTGGTATCCACTTTGATAAGATCAATCTCATTTTGCAGCACCTTCTCTCGTATGAAATGATAATGAACTTCGATGCGCTTAGTTCTTGCGTGAAATACCAGATTTGAGGCTAGTCGAATCAAACTCAAATTGTCACAATATAACTCCACCGTTCGCATAGAACTATGAGAAATATCCTCAATTAATCTTGTTAACCACACACACTCTTGTGCAGCAAGTATGGCAGAGTTATATTCTGCCTCCGTACTTGATAGGGCTATGGTAGCTTGCTTCTTGCTGCACCATGATTTCACAGCTGATCCAAGGTCAAAACAATAGCCTGATGTGGATCGTCTTGATGAGGGATCTCCTGCCCAATCTGCGTCAGTAAATCCACAGAGTTAAATTTTTGCACTTCGTTTATACATCAGCCCGTAGTTCATTGTATTCTTAAGATAACGAAGTATCCTATTAGCTGCATCCAAATATGGCTTATTTGTTATCCAAATGCATATACTGACTAATAACTCCAACCGAAAATGATATATATTGCCTTGTGATTGTCAATTAAATCAAACTTCCAACCAAAGTGCGATATGTTTTTTCATCCTTGAGCTCCTTTCCAGAATCTTTTCTTAACTTCAGGATCTGTTCCATTGGAGTAGTTGCTGATCTGCAATTAATCATCTTAAATTTCTTAAGAATCTTTTTAGTATAATGACTTTGAGTGACAAAAATACCTTCCTTGCACCTTGATACCTCCAAACCAAGAAAGTTTTTCAGCTCCCCTAGATTTTTCATCTCAAAATGGATAGCAAGTTCATCCTTTAATCTATTGATTTCTTGCTCATCATTCCCGGTTATTATCATGTCATCGACATATAATAACACAAGAACGTGCACCTTGGAATCTTTCTTTATGAATAAACTCGAATCAACACTTGAGGAAGAATAACCACAAAATGATAAATATTGAGAAATTTTTCCGAACCAAGCTCGTGGTGCTTGTTTAAGCCCGTAAATAGCTTTCTTGAGACGACATACATAGTCTGGAAATTTCTTTGATTTAAACCCCAAAGGTTGCTCCATATAGATTTCCCTATCAATGTCTCCGTAAAGGAATGCGTTCTTTACATCTAGTTGCTAAAGTTTCCATCCTTTTGAGGCAGCCAGAGATAAAGTAGCTCGAACGGACGTCATTTTTGCTACGGGACTGAAAGTTTCCTCATAGTCCAGCCCGTATTTTTGGGAGAAACCACGAGCTACAAGCCTCGCTTTATATCGATCTACACTTCCATCGGATTTACGTTTGACTTTGTAAACCCATTTGCAAGAAATTGGTTTAACTTCTTCAGGTTTGGGAACTAGATCTCATGTCTCGTTCTTATGTAGTGCTGATATTTCCTCTTTCATAGCAACTTCCCAATCTGGATTGCCTTTGGCATCTTCATATGATGATGGTTCAGATTCATCAACCGGGCCAGCAAAAAAACATTCCATAATCTTATCATATTCAGCTCCAATAGTGTAGTCAGTGTATCTTTCATTCCTCTTCCGTGTTCTTTGTGATCTTCGAGGCGGATGATCGCTTCTATGAGTTTCATTATTTTCTTCATGAGTTGCTTCACTTTCACTTTCAGAATCACCGTGAGACATATTTGTAGCTGAAGGAGTTTCTTTGTCATGTGCATCTTCATTCTCATCGTTTGACTGATCTGCAAGCTTTGTTAATATAGGTTGTACATAGTAAGACGATGTTTCATCAAAGACAACATCTCTTGATGTCACAACCTTAAGTGTTTTGGGATCCATGCATCGCCACCCTTTTCCATTAGGATCGTAGCCCACAAAGACATATTTTCTTGCCCTTGCATCCATTTTAGCACATAATATTTGGTGGGCCTGGACCCTAGGACCCGCCATTAGCAAGTTTTTTTACACATGTTTCTGTGGATTCTCATATATTTGTCCCGTTACTTTCTCCATATTTCCCATTGTCAATTCGCTTTCTTTTGGGGTCAATCACTACATTCTTAGGATTAGATTCCTTGTATCCCTGGTTGATATCTTTTGTTACTTATTTTCCATTTAATTTAATTTTATCCCCTATCTTCTGTTCCCTCAAATGACTTGATTTGACTAGGACCTCTCCAATCTCGTGAATCCTACAATCAACACCCATGAATCTCGCATCTCCCAGTTTTCCACCATGGGCGCTTGATGCTTCCCCTTGTTGCTTCTAGGCACCCCATGCATCCTTTCCACGACCTGCATTTCGAATCCACCTCGATCATTTATTATTTTTCACACCTCTGGACGGTGCACGTAACCAAGTTCTGTATGCCTTGTCTATCTCTTCTCAGGATTTGAATAAACAACATCACACTCCCTTTCAAAATGTCCTATGACACTGCAAACAAAGCAAAATATACCAAGTTTTTCACTTTTAAAATTAATCCAACTCCAATTGTTTCCTTCTCGCTTTATCTTTAACCTTCATTATAGCGGCCTTTCTACGTTCACTGCAACCCGAATTTTATATATGGTTTCCAGCCTCCTTCAAATGTTCCTGGATTTGATCTGACATACTTTCCCGTTACTGTACCTATGTTTTTCAAAATGTTCTCAGAGACAAAGCCCCTTGGCATATCATGTATATATATCATGTATATGTATCCACATTTCCATATCTTGTATCTGAACCGTAGTTGGATGTTCACCAATTTCCACTTGATGAAGCACAAGTATCTATTTTTTAATAGACCAAGGCCCTCCCTCTATAACCTTTGCCACATCCAGTTTATGATAGAATATGAGCGAGTATTTCCGACCTCCCATCTCATACACCTCCATTCCTTCTTTGGGTCGGCACTCAACTCAAGGAATTGGAAATGGAAATCTGTACTGGGATTGAACATTTGGGATGTCAATTTCAATGTGAAAACAATCTCACTTTCTTGAGTATCATTGACAGTGAAGATATTGATTGGGAGTGGTTTGAAAGCACCCAAAAGATGGAAGTTCTTAGGCTCGGGATGGATGAAGTGCCAAGTTCTGGTATGGAAATGATTACTTTAGACAAGCTACTTTGCAATATGCCTAGACTCAATTCTCTTTTCCTTGATGGCTTCTTCCTCAAGGTAATCTTTAATATCCTACTAGTAGTAAAATTGTTATTTAACTAATATAATTAGTTGTTCCAACTAAACATCTTACAAAAGTAATTTTTTCCGATATACTCAGATATAAACGTGTTTGTATGTAGATTCTTGAATCAGGTGCAGGTATTTTGAAGAAGTTCACGAGAGCTATGGAGAACATGAAATATCTGTACCTTCACCGTATTGAATTATATGATTTGATTCAGATTCAACATGTTCTTTGTTTGGTCAGAAGTTCACCTTATCTGCACACTCTTGACATCGATCTGGTGAGAACTTTTTTCCCCAATCTTATCATAATCCTAAGATAGACTTGGAATAAACAGATTTTCTTATCAATGGACAAATTATGTTATCAAATAGTAGATATTTTAGAATACTGAATATACCATATTGGCTGCATATAAATGTGACCCTAGATGTTTTTGTGTTTCAACTTGTAACTAAGTATAATTCACAAAACATACCCCATATGTTTTTCCCTCTCCTATCTAGAAAGAACTTAATTAAGCAAGGAATGAATTTTATTCAAGAATAAATGCTTTAAACCTACAATGTTAGGTATATTTTATTCTTGCTCATAAACCTAAAATACTTAAATTAGAACACTGAGTGTCGGACATGTAACCTAACTGTATTCTGACTAGGACCGATATAATCTAAAAAAAAATATAGCCCAAAACAGGCCTAAAAGAAGAGAAATGAATGAACCACCTAAAAGCCCCCCTCTGGAAGGCTTAGTCTAGTATCTACCCCTTTGTCTAGTGTCTGTTTTTAATCCAAATGTGAGTATCTACCCCTTTGTTTATGTACCTGTCTACACTCTGCATCATGCAGTAAGTTTTACACAATCTAAATTTGGAATCATATTTTCCCCTTGATTGTGTGGTCGCTCCTACTAAAAGAGTGTGAGATCCCTTTCTCATAAATACATAATCCTTTCCTCCTTTAGATTTTATGCATAATCTTTTTAACTGCAATAAAGATGACCTTACACATCGCTCTGTACAAGTGATAATCACTTTAAACTATAATTTTTATTCACTTCCACTCAAAAGTTTTCTTTGCTCTTTTGAATAATATTTTTTTTTCTCTTCATTCTATAACAGGATTTAGTATGAACTCATGTCTCTTTAAGAATTCACATTATATTTGAAAGTTTCTCCGCTCATCTATTACAAAGTTGTATAAATGGTGGCATGGGGTCATAATTATATAATCAATTTATTTGGTGGCTGGTCAGGACAATTTGTCAGTTTTAGAGATTGGGTTTTATTATTCACTATTGTATCTTATTTTATATGAAGAAGTTACAACTTATTATTAGAAGATACTATATGTTATCTACAATATTTGTGATAGTAACATGAATTTTTAATGCATAGATATCCATCAAGAACTAACTGGATAGCTTCTATATTAACATTGTATATAGGATCATGGAGTACATAGCAGTGATGGTATGGACTTACTGGACCTTGCGATTTTGTCGGACCACATGATTCGGCTTGAAACCCTTAAAATATACAACTTGATTGGTTCCCGTGCCGAGTTTCAGTTCCTTAAACTTTTGCTTGCATCTTTTTATTTTCCTTTCTCTTATCATTATTTCATGAACTAACACAACATAAGTATTGATTCCAAACATCCCGTCATTCTGGATTTGTGTCCTCAGAACGAATCTTGATAACTTTTACAACTTAGATTCATAATTCATCATACTCATCCACTTTTATTCTAGCTCCAAAGCTTTTACACTATCTCCTTATCTTTGGGAATTACTTTCCCGAAAACAATTGACTGAACTTAAATCAGTTTATTCTAACCTTTGGCTCCGTGCCTTTCTTGGTCTTTCACCAGCGGGTGGTCTCTCTCTTAGGAGGGTAAGTGACAAAAACAGTCTTTTGTGGTTCGTCAATCATTCAGAATCTCAAATGATTCCTCTATTTCCTTTAGCCAGGCTCTTGCCTCGACTAGGTCATCCTGTTCCTTGGAACTCTGAGAGCTTAGAGACTTAAAGGTCCTGAAAGAATTTCCTATCGCATTGTTTCCTCAAGGTGGTGGTTGGGGATAATAGTCTAAGTTCTGTCTAGACAGGTTCATGAATTGCCGTATAGGAGTACCGTCTCGGGTCTCCTTTCCTTACTCGACTTTCTGTTTCCTTAGTATGAAATGTTTCATCCTACTCCCCATAATTGGGGTCATCTTTTAATTTAAAATCTTCATTTTCCACTCCATTATGTCATGGGTTCCTTCTATCTTGATGGCGACCTCCCTGACTATCACGTTCAGGGTTTGCTCTAAATCTTATTCCTCAAACTATGGCTCTCATCTAAGTTCTCATCCTTACGCTCTTGAACTTTCGGAACCCAAATTCTATAGGAATACCTCATTATTCCCTTATCATCTTTCTCTGGCACCGTATGCTCTTTTCCAATAATTCGGTCTCTATTGCAATCTCAAACAGCTTTTCGGTACCGGCTCCGGTTACCTTCACTACTATTTCCAAAATCTCTTATAAACTCTCCCAAAGACATTATCATCTTGAGTCTCTCCTTTTTACTAAGGGCATCAGCCACCACATTGGCTTTCCCCGAATGATAAAGAATCTCCCAATCATTATTCTTGATTAGCTCTAACTGCCTCCTCTGGCATATGTTGAGCTCTTTCTACGTGAAAATGTACTAGAGCACTTATGGCTTAGGTAATTCTCGCACTTCTCTCCATACAAGTAGTGCCTCCAATCTTTAGGGTAAAACTATTGCCACGAGCCTAAGCTCATGGGCGGGGATATCGAATTTCATATTACCTTAATTGTCTTGACATGTACGCGATTACCTTACCGTGCTGCATAAGCACGCACCCTAAGCCCTTGTGCGAAGCGTCACTACACTCCACAAAATCTCCTTTTCCATCCGGCAATGCCAGCATAGGGGCCATCACCAACCTCTGCTTCAGTTCTTGAAAGCTGTTCTCGCATTTCTCTGTCCATTCGAACTTCTCAGTCTTACGAGTAAGCCGCGTTAAAGGGGTTACTATCTTTACAAACTTGAATGAACCTCCGATAGTGACCGGCCAATCCTACCTCTGGTAGTCGACCTAACCATGGTCATCAATTCATCAGTGGTCCTTTATCCAATCTTGTCAGGATCCTCCATGGGATCCTCCTCAACAACTATCCCTTCTAGGACAACATCCTCAACCGCTACATCCTCAATATCAACATCATCCGGTCCTGCATTAGGACACTCTATCGGATCCACAATCCGATCTCCAATTAGTAATAAAACATCATCGCGCTGTTGCTCCTCAACCTCAGGGTTCGGAGTCCCGCTTCCATATACGATAACGAACTACGCTCCTATCACGATATTTATAAGGGTTCCCATAAGGGTTTTAACTGTCAGTACTACGTTAGGTAGCCCGACTATGAACTTGGCAAGAGTTCTTATTATCTTTGTGAACTTATTATCTTAACGTCACATCATCTCTGAGGTTTATAACTCTTAGCTCTGATACCACTTCTGTAACACCCCCAGATCCGGGGTCGGGGATCCGGGTCGTCACGGTCTTTCTTTCCACAATATCACTTCACTTAATTAATAATAATAACCTTATGATGTGACCTCACACTAACACACACCACAACCCGTTATAGTCTCAGAGATGAAATTTAAATAAGTACAAGTCTTTGAATCCACAATTTAAAAGTTATTACAACCCAAAATGATTACTTGATAAATTTACAGTTAATTGCCATTATCTGCCACAAGTTATAATTATACATAATTTGATTCTCAAAAATAGAATGCCTGATCTACCAATAGATCTACCTTTGCAGCTATAGCAGCCACAACATCATAGGGAAGACGCGGGATGCTTCCCACGCGCTTGCGCTGGGTCTGCTGGAGTCTGGCCATCTTTCCTAACTGTTGTTATGTGATGAAGAAATAAAGCAAGAGTGAGCCTTACAGCTCGCAAGATAATATATAGTGATAACAATAATATAAGTATCTAAATGGATACTTACTAGAATCTTTTATCATGAGTAAGATAATTACTTACTAGATATAAGTAAAAACAAGGGATGAAGTTACCAAATACTTCACTATACTTATATCATTTATAAAGCTACTTGAACTACCACTGTTCAAAGTATAATGAGCTTTCAACAGTTCATCACATAGATGAGACTACTAGACAAGATTTGAATAGATTAAATCTTTGAAATATTATTAAAGGAAATGAAGTTATGATATACTTCATTTAGTTCTGATATATATAAATATATCCACATATACATCTTCTTTATACATTTCCTGAAAACTTCTGTCATGTAAAGTATGAACAGAATTGCAATATCCAATAAATTTGGAAAGGAAAAGAATTTGGCATAAACCAGATATCTTGCTGATCAGGCAAAGATACCCATAAGTAACCTTTTCTACTAGTAGATGGACGAATTCCCCACTGGTCATCACCCTGGTCGCAATAGGACCTTATGCTGGACTGCCACTCAGCCACTTATGCATTTGATGGACTCCCACTGAGCCACTTACACTATCATGGACGCCCACTGAGCCCATGTTGCTTATGCCGACTCAATAGATGGACTTACTTCCCGAACATTGGGTAAGTAATCAATTCATTTACCAAAACTGCAACCTTGTTGCGAATATAAAATACACCATAGAGCCGGATCCCTCAGGTTTTGAGCGAGTATTTAAATCCCCTTAAAAAGGAAGATCTTAAATATAAAAATGAGTTTTGGGATCCGCTCTAACTTTTAAAAATCATTTTGAAGACTCGAAAACACTTTATAGAGTGTTTGGAGTAAAGCTGATTTAATGAAGTAAATCAGTCCCCAGAATATTTAGAAAATGACTGAATATTATTATTTAAATAATATTCCCATAAAGAATAATCTTTATAAAAATAATTGAAGTAGAAGTATTAAAACTTATACTTGAAACGAGTATTAAATAACCAAAGATATACTTATATGAAAGTACTATCTTTATTTGAATAATCGAAAATAAGTTTGATTATTGACACCTTATTCTTTAATAAAATAAAGAATATACCTCAGCAAATAATCGGAGTCATAGATCCTCAAATGAATATTCAAATAATATTCATTAAATAATATAAACTGAGTCATAAGCCCTCAAATGAATATTCAAATAATATTCAATAAATAATATAAAAGAGTCATAAGCCCTCGAATAAATATTCAAATAATATTCAGATAAATAAATAAAAGGGTCATAAGCCCTCGAATGAATATTCAAATAATATTCAGATAAATAAGTAAAAGGAGTCATAAGTCCCCGAATGAATATTCAAAATAATATTCATTTAATATAAAGGAGTCATATGCCTTCGAATAATATTCGAAATAATATTCAATAATAAAATAAAGTTAAAGTTATCGAATAAACCTTATTCGATTAATAGTTTTGAAAACTATGACCATATATATATATAAGTATATATATATATTTATATCCATATATACAAAATCTACTCGGGATCCTCGACTCCCGGTTTTAGAAAATATTTTCACCTTTGGGTCCCTGTACTAAGGGTATATGCAAATTACAGCTATCCTCTAGCATAGGTATTATCAACTGAATCAACAGATATATATGGAAAGAATGTGAAACAGGCATGCATATATATATATATACCATAGCAGCATGCTTCAATATATTGCATCATTTGCTAATTAATCAACATGCATCTATCGCAAGATAATGCAAATACATATATTCATCACAACAACAGTTATAACGGGTAGAAAACTTGCCTGAGCGACTTGGGGTGATAAAAGGCTCGGAACGAGTCTGGTAACCTATAAACAATAAGTAAGTTGGAATTAAACCAAAGTCACTTGTAAATCTATACTTTAACTAACTTAGACTCTAACGCTTGTTTTGCGCTTATTGATTCTCTTAAGTCACTCGAGTACCCTCGGCTCCACCATTTTTAATAAATTAACCTTTACGAGTTTTAAAGCGATTCCTTCGCGAGTGTCTTACCAACTGCCTAACACTCTTACCATAATTGTTTCATACATTAATTAACCATTTTTGGTCTTTAACCTATGTTTCAAAGTAAGGCGAGGGGAAATGATTCGTTCGCGAAACGCCGTTACTTAAAACGGTCGTTTCTCCTAAACCGTACATCGGAATCAAACGAACTACATATCAAAACGAAGCTCGTAACATGAACTATTTAAAAATGGCAATGGTCATAATCTATCAGGTAGTTATCGGGTCCAAATGTTATGAACAAAAGCAGTCTAAAGTAAATCGGATATTACGACGGCTATGTTTACGCGATTACCAATGTTTAAACTACTCCAATTAACCACCAACCAACTCATAACCATCAATACAACAAAACTTCACCGAAACCATACCACATCAGTCCATAATCTCCAAGGTTTTCAACTCAAACAACCACAATCAAGACCTATGAACTATAATCAAGCTTCAATTACCAAAACACTTCCAAATCAAACCAAACTACTAATAATCACAATCCATGCTTCTCATTTCACAAAACCAACCATTAAACTTACTAACAAATAAAGTAAAGGCTAGGGTTTGAAGTTTATACCTTCCTTGGGAGGTGTTAAGTTGCTAGGAAGCCTTAGGGAGCCTCCTACAAGCTTGATCTTTCCAAAGAAATCAAGAACACAAAGTTAGGCTTTGAAGTTTCTAAAAGTCCGATTTAAAGAACTGTAAAAATGAGGGTTTTACCATGATTATTTGGACGAGACTTGTGAACAAGAGTTGTAGGTCATCTCAATACCTTTCCAATGAGCTATAGAACACAATATTTGAGTGAGAAACTGTAAAATAAAAGAACAAATAATATTTATATTAATATATTATATGAAGTCACTATTTATATAATTAAAACAATAGTAAAATCTCTCACCCAGGTCGCCTCGCGTACCGAAACATTCGCCCATCGACTCGACCCGGGTTGTGTCGTGGGGAGGCGAGGCGGCAGCGGCGCGCGTGTGCGCGAGGCCCATACTACACTCGCATGTGCATGCGTGCATGTGTGCATACCCACATGCCTTAGTAGTTGTGCACTACACTTGCATGTTATACAATATAAAGCCACCAACACTCTTTTACCATATCAATGTGGTACTCAAGTTTTTACAATTTAGTCAACCACAAACCAATTTCAAGCTAGCCATTACAACTCCACATTTCCTTTCCTCTTGATCTCTCCCATGTAAATATGTCTCCGGACTCTTAAATATAAACCAAAACTAATACAAATCCAATTATTAAACCGAAATTATATTACTGTCAAAGGTTACAATACGGAAGCGCGGCTAAAAGCGGAACTCCAAAAGTCAATATACTTCAATCCTAAGGTCCTCGAACTCCAATGATATCTAATTCGATTTCTTAGACGAAACCTGAAAAAATGTAAGAATGAGCTGCGAAACCCAGCAAGAGACCAATCGATCTAACTAGTAGGCCAAATAACATATACAATATAACAAAAATACGATAATTATACGACACGATATTCGAAACAAACATTTTCTATACACATTCTTACTCTTATTCGACACATACGATACACATAACACATAAATAACAATAATTTAAAACCGATAATTCATGCCACAACAACTACAACCCGCTGATAACTCTTCTAAATTATCAGAAAACTGTCACTACAATCCGGTGAACACGGTCCTAAGTTCTTATTCGATATTTTCACAAACCATGGTACAAATCAAAGATCTCAAATGATCGTCTAGACATCACATATATACATTCATACATATTCTATATCACATAATACTATCAAATATATCATCACTTAGCCAAAGTTTTGATAATCAAATTTACACGTATATCACACAATTTTGAAAACACTAGAACGATCGATCGAAAACGTACCTCAAAACCTGACAAGATCTGAATATACCCTTTTTGACCCTCTAAACGATGTTTTCTTAGAAAATACAAAACACGAAAGTTGTATAGAACGAAAAGACCTTTCCGAAAAGTCTAGAATCAACAAATTCTGACTTACGATGAATTTTCTACGAATTTTACAAGATTGCTGATTTTGGTGTATAAAACCCTACGAAATTTAATAATTAAGGCGAGGAAGACGGATATGGTGTATTTATAACGATACAAAACCCTATATCTTAACCTATAAGTTATCCATATTAGAATCTGATCCAAATTTTAGTCCCATTGGTCTAATTCAATTTTAATATCCTAATATTTATCTAATTTTAATACTTTTTGTTTTATTATTTTATTATTAATCTTATTCTAAAAATTACCGGATATTACATACTACCCTCCTTAAAAAGAATTTGGTCCCCAAATTCACAACAATTCTATACATCTAGGCTCTCTAATCTCTTATAGGTGAAACTTAAACTATGGTCCACAAGATCGAATCCTAAGAAAACACTCGGAGGGACGGCCTGCTTTGATACCAACTGTAACAGCCCGTACTTCCGGACTATTAAATCTAAACCAAAACTAATACAAATCCAATTATTAAACCGAAATTCTATTACAAAGGTTACAATACGAAAGCGCGGCTAAAAACGGAACTCCAAAAGTCAATATACTTCAATCCTAAGGTCCTCAAACTCCAATGCTATCCAATTTGAACTCTTAGACGAAACCTGAAAAATTGTAAGAATGAGCTGCGAAGCCCAGCAAGAGACCAATCGATCCAACTAGTAGGCCAAGTAACATATACAATATAACAAAATACGATAATTATACGATACGATATTCGAAACAAACACTTTCGATACACATTTTTATTCTTATTCGATACATATGATACACATAACACATAAACAACAATAATTTAAAACCCATAATTCATGCCACGACCACTACAACCCGGTGATAACGGTCCTAAATTTTCAGAAGACTGTCACTACAATCCGGTGACCATGGTCCTAAGTTCTTATTCGATATTTTCACCAACCATGACATAAATCAAAGATCTCAAATTATCGTCTAGACGTCACATATATACATTGATACATATTATATATAACATAATACTATCAAATATATCATCACTTAGCCCAAGTTTTGATAATCAAATATACACGTATATCACACAATTTTGAAAATACTAGAAAGATCGATCGAAAACTTAACTCAAAATTTGACCATATCTGAATATAGCTTTTTTGACCCTCGAAACGATGTTTTCTTGGAAAACACGAAATACGAAAGTTGTAGAGGATGAAATCCTTTCCGAAAAGTTCAGAATCCACGAATTCTGACTTACGATGAATTTTCTAAGAATTTTATAAGATTGTTGATTTTGGTGTACAAAACCCTACGAATTTTAATAATTGAGGCGAGGAAGACGAATATGGTGTATTTATAACGATACAAAACCCTATATCTTATCCTACAAGTTATTCATATTAGAATCTGATCCAAATTTTAGGCCCATTGGTCTAATTCAATTTTAATATCCTAATCTTTATCTAATTTTAATACTTTTTTGTTCTATTATTCTATTATTAATCTAATTCTAAAAATTACCGGATATTACAACAATCCATTATTGTCTCAGAAAATCCCTTCATCAATCTTCTAGGTTGTCTTTGCCCCCCTCTCTTCTCATCCATCAAAACAATATCATTAAAGTCTCCTATTATACACCACGGTAACATTGAGGCTACGGATAGATCACGAAGCATATTCCAATATTCAATCCGTCTAGCTCTATCAGGAATGCCATAATACCCAATATATCTCCACCTTCCAATTTGTTCATTATTGACCTCAAAATCCAACAGAAGTCTAACTGTCCAGCCCACGACAGTTCCATGCTAAGATACTCATAATATTTGGTGGGCCTGGACCCCAGGACCCGCCATTAGCAAGTTTTTTTACACATCTTTCTATGGATTCTCATATATTTGTCCCGTTACTTTCTCCATATTTCCCATTGTCAATCCGCTGTCTTTTGGGGTCAATCACTACATTCTTAGGATTAGATTCCTTGTATCCCTGGTTGATATCTTTTGTTACTTATTTTCCATTTAATTTAATTTTATCCCCTATCTTCTGTTCCCTCAAATGACTTGATTTGACTAGGACCTCTCCAATCTCGTGAATCCTACCATCAACACCCATGAATCTCGAATTTCCCTGTTTTCCACCATGGGCGCTTGATGCTTCCCCTTGTTGCTTCTAGGCACCCCGTGCATCCTTTCCACGACCTGCATTTCGAATCCACCTCGATCCTTTATTATTTTTCACACCTCTGGACGGTGCACGTAACCAAGTTCTGTATGCCTTGTCTATCTCTTCTCAGGATTTGAATAAACAACATCACACACCCTTTCAAAATGTCCTATGACACTGCAAACAAAGCAAAATATACCAAGTTTTTCACTTTTAAAATTAATCCAACTCCAATTGTTTCCTTCTCTCTTTATCTTTAACCTTCGTTATAGCGGCCTTTCTACGTTCACTGCAACCCGAATTTTATATATGGTTTCCAGCCTCCTTCAAATGTTCCTGGATTTGATCTGACATACTTTCCCGTTACTGTACCTATGTTTTTCAAAATGTTCTCAGAGACAAAGCCCCTTGGCATATCATATATATATATCATGTATATGTATCCATATTTCCATATCTTGTATCTGAACCGTAGTTGGATGTTCACCAATTTCCACTTAATGAAGCACAAGTATCTATTTTTTAATAGACCAAGGCCCTCCCTCTATAACCTTTGCCACATCCAGTTTATGATAGAATATGAGCGAGTATTTCCGACCTCCCATCTCATACACCTCCATTCCTTCTTTGGGTCGCCACAATGACGCCATTAAATTCTTCATAGCTTGAAAGTTGATATTTTTCTCTGTTATAAACTTCTCCACCATTCGTAAAAAAAAAACTTCTCCACCAGCATTTATGTTGGTTTATGTTCAACCACCTCAGTATTGGTCACCACTATTTTATCCTCCTCTTCTTCTTCGATTACCAGATTTGCATACATATCTTCTAACGATGCTTCAGAACGTGCCATAATACCCACACAGGTTTTAGTAGTATGATGATGAAGACAATGATATTATGTTGATGAACTTACTAAGAATATGGTGTTTAAAAAACTGTCATATAGATAGAGAAAAAAATTATCATATAGACAGAGAGAAAATTGGAACGCAAATTACCATCTGAAGTAGCTTAGCTTTAAGACATGAAAGATTGTTTTGTTCTTTGCTTTTATGTTTTTATTTAGCATTATGTACTTTATTATATCTCCAGCTAAATTCTTTTTTTTAGTTAGTGTTCATGCAAATTCTACTGACAAATTGTAATGTCCCGGGTTTTAAACTAATAATATAAAAATAGTAAAAATCTAATATAAATAATTATGAAAAAAGAAGAAAATTTAAGATAAAAATATCCCCCGCTTTGCATGGTTAACAAGCTACTTTAGTGTTTTATACTAATAAATACATATTAATTCATTCCAATTTATTCATACTTTATTTATTCTAATTTTATTCTAATGAAAACAATCATCTATCTACCGTATTACTTAATATAATTTGCACTGTGGCGGTTGTGGATATATAACATGAATTTTCAACTTCATAAGATTTAAATTGAAACTCTACTATAATTATGAACTTGTAAATATGATAAAATGGAATTAAATAATTAAAAATTGTTTAACAATATAAGTTTTATATTATTATTTTAAATTACAACATATTTTAACAATCAGATATAAAACTTAAATATTCATTAATATATTTTTTAATAAATTTAATTTGGTAAATCATATTATGTAATCCGTGTTTTAAATTTTTATCATTATTTAAATAACAGTGTAAATTACATTTATTTATATTAAAATATAAAAGATACAATTGATAATAAAATTTGCTTTGATATAAAAAAATTGATTTGTGAAATAGATTAAAAATTTAAAACCATGTTATTTTATAAAAAATATATTTTTTACTAATCTATTTAATATACATATAAAGATATACTTTTTTAAATAAGAATTATGAATTGAGACGAGGATATCTTAATTAATGATCCTGTCTTCGAATTCTTTTATTTTTTTTCAAATTCTTTAAATTTTATTCTTCAATCAGAATCTGTGAAAAGAAGGAAGAATTCTTAAATTATACTACTTTCCAACTCCAACTATTCAAAATGTTGATCGGTTATACGTTTCGCCTAAAATGTCTACTAAATACGTATTATGTCTAGTTTCCAAATTATTTTGAAATAGGGATTAAATATTTTATAAAATTATTATACGAGCAAAATATTTTATTAAAATGTGAATAATGATCTCATTTCGATTTTAAAAATATTTACAAACCTGTGTGATGA
Organism: Apium graveolens; assembly: GCF_009905375.1. Classification (NCBI taxonomy): domain Eukaryota; kingdom Viridiplantae; phylum Streptophyta; class Magnoliopsida; order Apiales; family Apiaceae; genus Apium; species Apium graveolens. The sequence goes on from NC_133652.1 coordinate 15,294,049, forward strand.
TCTGACTTATATGTTATATGATTTATGTGTATAGTCGAGTCCTAATTGTCATCTTTAATTGTTCAGGATGCTAACCTTATGGACTGGATGGTTACGAGAAAGGGTCAGGGATGGACTGGACCTTATATTTTATTAGGCCACAATGGGCCTGGGTACCCTATATGATTGTGGGCCTATGTGGATGGGCATAGATTCGTATTGTATCCCGATTGATAAGCGGGTTATAGTAATATGTTGGTTCTAGTGTTCAGTCTAATTTATTGTTGATCGCCGTTAGCGGCATTCCTTTTTAATTGCTAAAGTAAACAGTTATCTGTTGAGATTGCTTTATTTAGGGTGCGCTGTGCATTCGGTCCAAACCGAACTTTTTTCCGTTAACGGGAACTAAAATTGTGGGAAAACCCCTATCGAAAACTGAACCAAATTATATTCGGTTTTAACTGAAACCGAACTAAATAAATCGGTTATAACCGAAAATCGGATTGTAAAACTAAATTTGAGAAAAAAAAGAAACTAAAATGATAAAAATGTCTAATATGAAAGTGCAATGTAGGTGAAGAAAGTTGATCAAAAGTGCAAAGTCTAAACTTCAATGATTGCTTGTTGCAGTCCTGTGAGTCTATGATTATTTAAGATATTATCAAAATCAAAAATCGAGTAATCAATCAATCGAATATATTCAAAATAGAGTTGAATATATTTACCTCAATATAATCAATCGAATCCAATTAATAATCGAATTAGAGAAACTAGAGTCGTAAAAGAACAGAACTCGGACGAACTTTTAACGAACTCGGACAAAATTTTAACGAACCGAACACTGTTCGATAAGCTTATCGGACAAAATTTCTTGTCCGAACTCGAGTTCCGTAATATTCGAACCGAACATGAACTGTTCGCGAATATCATTTATATTTTTTTTTTAAATAATTTTAAATATTATTTTAAGTAAAAAATTATATCAAACTATTAATTATATATTTTTTTATAAATAAAATATTTAATTAAAATAATTATAAAATATATTTATTATATTTTATTAATAATATATATTATTAATACATATAATATTATAACTATACTATTTTTTCGAACCGAACTCGAACTTAACGAACGAACCGCATTCGAACCGAACACGAACCGAACTCGAGTCGAACACCTTAAAAGTTGGGTTCGGTTCGTTAAGATTATCGGAAAAGAAATGTTGTTCGAACTCGAGTTCGATAAACTTATCGGACGAGTTTATCGAGCTCGAATACGAACGAACCGGACGAGCTTAACGAACAGCTCGGTTCGTTTACAACTCTAAGAGAAACTAATGGTGAATCGAGAGGAGAGAAAAGAAGAGACTATATAGTCGTAGAAGAGAAGAGATGAACATAATTGATCGGGTTTAAGCTCTTGTGATTGTGTACTTTATGTTGTGTAATTGTTTGGTTGGGTAAGTATCGGCTGTTGTTTGACTTAGAAGATAAGAGACAATGAGACAGTGGAGTAGTACTGAACTTAGACATATGTTTTAATAAATAGTAAATATTATACATTTTTATTAAATATTCGGTCATTAATTTGTTTTTTTGGTTAATCGCGGTTAATAACCAAATTATCGAAAAATCAAATTTCAGAATTTTTACTACCGAAAACCGAACTGAAATTTGAAGTTTGGTTAACCGGATCGAAATAATTTTGGTGATTCAGTACGGTTATCGGTTAACCGAACTGAATGCACACCCCTAGCTTTATTGATTCTTTATCCGATTCACCTTGTTTACGTTTGTTGATAATTGTATATATACATATTATGGACTTGTTGAGCAATTATGGGTTATGCTCGTTATTACTCCATTTATCTTTCAGTTAAGTTAAAAGATGAAGCTTATCCACACCCGAATGGCAAGGAAGCGTGTGAGAAGGCGGGACCCTCGAGTACCTATTGTGCTGGTACCTATTCAAGAGGAGAGTTTTGAGTTACCCACTCAGGTGTAAATTATGTAGTGTGTGTGTGTTAAAACTGAACTAGTTGTAAAACTTAACTAGATTTTATTTTATAGTATGATTATTATGAGAGTTGTGTTGAGAATTTAAGTTGGGTTGTAATAATTGTTATGTTTTGGATTCTTAGTTCATACCATAACATGAGATCGATCCATGATAGTTATAGGGGTCAGATGCATGTTTATATATATATATATATATATATATATATATATATTACCCAAGTTCGTTTGTGATTATGATTGGCTAGTGAATCTCAAATCTAGACTCTGAATTTGGAGGGCGTCAATAAAAAAATATGAATAATTTTTATAATATAAAATTAAGTTTATTATTTTGAAGCGATATGAATCGCTTAAAATGTAGTTTCATAACTTAAAATATTATTTCTCGTTCATCCTTAAAAAGTAGATGGATCGGCAGGCATTAAGGTGTATAAAATGTAATTTCATAACTTATTTTTAAAATTTTCTTTTTTGAATAAAATTTAAATATTTAATTCAATGTAGGATGTTTTTAAAATAATTTATCAAAATATATTTTATATAAACTTTAAAATATTTATTTTAAACATTTTATTTCTTTTTAAAAGAAAAATGTTTTTAAAATAATTTATTAACTATACTTTATCTCACAAATACGAATGAAAATTTTCTCTTTTCTTTTTTTTCATAGGGTATGTGTATTCAATTAATATTTTTAAGTTTTTTATAAGATTTTCATAGTCAATGAGTATTAAATTCAATTTTGAAAAATCCTTTAAAATCTCGAGTTATTCAATTTAGATGTTCAATAATTCATTAAAATCTTAGTGTAATCAATTAAAATTTAAAAATTTTATTAAAAACTTAAGATATTCAATTTGGACTTTAAAAAAATCCATTGAAATCTAATAGAATTCAAAAGTCCATAGATTTGATAAACCAGTGGATTTTGTTTAAATTCTTAGTATATTTTTAATACTTCAAAATCTCTCTAAAATGCATGAAATTTTAAACCAATTTTACATAAACTTCACAAAATCATTAAGACTCTATTTTTTCTATCAAAATTGTTAAAATCCGTAAACTGTTATTATTTTATCAAACCTGTCAAAATCACAAACTATTATAATCAACAAAAAAAATTTAAAATATGTGAATTGTTATCAATCCTCAAAATCTTAATTAAACACACCAAAGATTGAGTTAATCTCGTACCTAGGGCTGTAAAATGATCTGAGTAGAACCGGACACCCAGGTGCTCAAGTATCTATCTATTTACTTTTAGTGGGTCTGGGATCATATTATTCGGATACAAACCGATCTCAGGTATATGAGGACCGGATCCAATCGAATATGAGCTGATACCGTATTTTCATTTTCTAACCAGGTAGTTTATGATCCACTGGATACGAGTCAAATATGATCCACTAATATTAAATATTATTTTTATTTCAATTATTTAGATAATTGTTGGTATAAAATAAATATAATACTATAAAAATAATAACCATAAAAGTCATATTTTATTAAAAGTTAAAACTTATATAAGATATAAATAGTTATAAAATGATTATTTACTTACAAATATAATGGGTTGAAAATATATTCTACATATGGGGTCAAATCGAATATGAGTCTTGAATCATATTTGGATATTCAGGTAAGATTATTTTATAGAAAATAATATGAGACTTAATTTGAGCGGGTATATGAGTGCTCATATTCGGGATCATATTGTATCTGAGCTTAATTTTTCCGCCAGATTTGGATCGTTTATAAAAAAGGATATGAGATATGTATCATATTTTCGAGTCAGTTATAAGCCGAGATATTGGATATTCTGGGTCAATTTACAGCTCTGCTCGTACCAAATACTAGTTTCGGCATGAGTAGTGAACAGAACACCAAATATTTTATCGTGTTCATTGTTCAAATCAGTCTCAAATTCTTATCCCGAAACAAATTACAATTTTCGATCGAATCTCAAAAAAATTGTAGTCTAGTACTCCGTCAGTCTCTTTTTTGTTATCACATTTACTAAAAAAATTGCCCCAGTTGTCTCATTCTTATTACAATTCACATTTGAACATATTTTTTTCATATTTATCCCTTATTATTAGTTCCAATGTTTATAATTAATATATATACTTATAACTTAGCACTGAATGCAATAAATAAATAGGGATATGCACGAAAACAAAGGAGGTGTATTCAATCAAGATTTTTAAGAATATTTAAGGATTTTCAAAATGTATGGGGTTCGGTTTAAATTTTAAAAAATCATTCAAAATCTGGATTTATTCAATTTGGATTGTGAAAAATCTATTAAAATATGAGCGTATTCAATCTAGATTTAAAAAATCTATCAAAATTTTTGGGTATTCAATTTAGATTTTAAAAATTCCACTAAAAACTGATAGTATTCAAAAGTCTACGGGATTTGTTTTATTTATAAAATATGTGGATTTTGATGGATTTGATAGTACATTTTTAGAGAGGTGTATTCAATTGAGATTTTAAATAAAAATTTTTGGATTTTGAAAATCTTAGGATATTCAATTTGGATTTTAAAAAATCTTTTAAAAGCTGATGATATTCAATAGGGATTGAAAAAAATCTTTTAAAATATGGGGTATACAATTTAGATTTTAGAAAGTCCATTAAAATCTGGGGGTATTCAATTTGGATTTTAAAAAATTCATTAAAATCTGGTGGTATTCAAAATTTCATGGATTGTTTTGTATTTTATAAAATTGTAAATTTTGATGGATTTGCTACTGTATTTTATGTTTCCAGAGTTATTAAAAAAAATAAAGATTTTGAATAATTTCAAAAATATTCACAAAATTATTAACATTCTACAAGAAATTTATCAACTCCGTCAAAATCTGCTAACAAAACCTCGTAAAACCCATGAATTATTACCAATTTTTCAAAATATCAAACCAAATACACCCCTGAAAATTTAGAACTTAAAATTTTAGTTTTCCTCCATTGGACTGAGCTAATTATATAATCTTTCAGGCGTGGGAGCTCGGAACATTTAATCAAGACACTCACTTCTGCGACGTCTGTGCCATTTTTTACTGAAGTCCTAAATCACGGCTACTGCTACAAGTCTATCACCGAAACTCAGGTATCAAACACGTACATGATTATATATATTTTTTTATAAACCTGTAAATTGATTCATTCATTTGTGGGAAATCAATTTGTCCTCAATTCTTTTGTTATAAATGTGATATTCCCTTGGTTGAATTGTTTGTATTCCTGAGTCTCGAAATGATTGTATCTACAACTATTAATTTTAAATATATGTAGCGATTTCTCATGTGCTTATAGATATTGTAAAGGAATATTGTTCGAATTTTTGCCCATTTTTGTATTCAGGCTCATGGCCAATGATGCTAGAAACGGGCGAGGACTCCAAGCAGTAGATAGAATCAGCAACTTGCCCGAAAACATAATACACCTCTTCCTACAACGCTTGTCGACTCATGATGCAGTAAGGACAACTGTTCTCTCGAAAATGTGGAGGAATATATGGGGAATGCACCCAAAACTATATTTGGATCAAAATTTTATCTCGCAATTGGTTTCGCAGAAGTTTTTTCACTTAGATGAACAAACTAAAATTAACAAAGTTTCGAGAACAATTAGTAATATATTATTAGCTCACAATGGCCCCATTTTGAATTTCGTTCTTTTCATTCCTAGAGATCTGCCTTTTCATCAAAGTACAGATATGGTTTTATGGATTAAAAACATATCAAACAATGGTGTTAGGGAACTGAAGCTTCGTAATGAATCACTACATGCCTGCACTGTTCCCTCTCATTTGTTTTCCTGTTCACAGTTAACTCGTTTGACCCTTGTGAGCTGCATACTAAATCCACCCCTTGGATTTGGAGGATTTTGTAACCTGGTTATGGTAGAACTTGAGCATGTGTTAATTAATGCTGATATGTTGTTCGGCACTAGACTCGAGGAATTGAATATGTATTTTTGCATTGGGATTGAACATTTGGGAAGCCAATTTAGATGTGAAAACAATCTCATCAAGTTGAGTATCGGGAACTGTGAAGAAATTGATTGGAAATGGTTTGAATGCACCCAAAAGTTGCTAACTCTTAGCCTCTGGATGCATTTTGAAATGCCAAGTTCTGGTAAAGAAGTGATTAGTTTAGACAAGCTAGTCTGCAATATGCCTAGAATCCGTTCTCTTTACCTTGATGGCTTCTACCTCAAGGTAATTTTTAACATTCTAAAAGTTAGATCAAATGAAGTTGTTATTAACTAATATAATTAGCTGATCCAACGTCATGTCTCACAATTTAATTCATTCTTCGATGTACTTGTGTTTTTGTAAATAGATTTTGGAACCGGGTGCAGCTATTTTGAAGAGGCTTACAAGAGCTACGGAGAACTTGAGATTTCTGAAGCTTCACAATATTAAATTACATGATTTGGTTCAGATTCAACCAGTTCTTTGTTTGATCAGAAGTTCACCTAATCTGCAAGTTCTTAACATTGATCTGGTGAGAACTTTTTCACCCAACCTTATGATATTAAAGTTTTACCTTATTTGTTTTGATTAATTTTTAAGGATTCTGCTCGGAATGTCGTACTCATATAATCCCAAGAGAAATTGGATTATTTATCTCCTCTTCAAGTAAAATGAAATAATGTTTTAATCAAGTGATAACTTGCGATATCAAACAGTAGCATTAGATTATTAAATATACATGTTTTGCTGCATATGAATGTGGCCTTGGACATTTTTGGTTCATTTTGCCTTTAGATGTCTTTATCTCTCCTGTTTACAATTGAACTTGTACAAGAAAGGAATGAGTTCTATTCTATAATAAATGCTTCAAAACTATAGCGATAGATATATTTTATTTTGTGCATAAACCTAAAACTTCTTTTATTAGAAAACCATGTTAGACCCGTAACCTAACTGTATTCGGACTAGGACTAATATGATTAAAATGCAGAGATAGCCCAACGGGCCTAAAGTAGGTTAAAGAAAGAAACACCGTAAAAGCCCCTCTCTGCAAGGCTTGAATTTGCAGAAATTTCTAGGCAAATGTGTGTTTATGCAATCAAAGTTCTTGTTATTGACCTTACCGGGAAGGATTCCCCTCTAAAAGGAAAGAGATAGGGATGAAAACAGGTTCACCATTGCACTCAAGAGAAAAACACACTTCCATTGATATTCAGAGTTTTGAGTTGACATGTAGTGCTTGTTGATCAGTTAACATTACAACTTCTTGTGAAGTTTTTGGTCAAGCGATAAGAGGTCCTAAGAGGCGGGAGGACCTTCTAGAGGTTAAGTGGAAGCACTAATATTTAAAATTTGATTAAAATGTTAATATATGTAAGCTTAAAATTATATTATACTTGAATAATAAAAATGTAAACATAAAATGTTCTTACATATTTTCAACTTTTTTTTAATATAGTTATATCATAATAACTATTAATATGTTGAAGTTAAATAATTAGCAAGTCGACATCTTTGACCACTTAATACACTCAATGACCATTTGATCCGCTCAATAGGCCGCTTAATCACGCGCCTAATGATGGCCCTCCCTGTATTCCTCTATATAAGTGGCTTTACAAAATGAAAATATTTTTTGGTCCGATTTTGTATCAGCATCCGTTTAGGCGGCTGTTGAATTTGCTTTTTAGAACACTGCTATTAATGAGAGAAATGAGAGAAATGGGTTGGTTATGAAATTAAAAAGAATTTAAAAAGCATTACTAGGCATCTCAATTTTAGAAATCTATATTGTTCCTCTTGATTTTGTGCTCACTCCTACTACAAATGTGAAAGTTCCCTTTCTCATAGATACAGAACCACTTTCCCTGTTTAGATATTTTATCTTTTTTACTGCAATAAAGAATACTTACACCTTGCTCTTTATAGCTGATAATCACATTTAACTACTTTTTTACCCACTTTATCTCGAAAGTTTTGTTTTCACTCTTGAATTATGTCTTTTGTTTTCTCTTAATGTCATAACTCGTGTTTAGTATATCTGGCTAAGAATTACATTATATCCGGAAGTTTCTCAGGTTGTCTATTACAAAGTTGTGTTTAGTCCAATGATATTATCAGTCTATTTGTTGGCTAGCCAGGACAACTTGTCAGTTTTAGATATTGGTTTTGATTATTCACTACTCTATCTAACTTGAGGTGGACAAGTTACAACTTATGAGATACATATGTATCAGCAATGTTTCTCTTCGTAACATTACTCTTGAATGCATAAATATTATTAAGAAGTAACTGGATAACATTTACATTAATATTTCATACAACTTTTAACAGAAAAGAACTTTTTATATAGGATCATGAAGTACAGAGCAGTGATGGTGTGGAGTTATCGGACCTCATGGTGTTATCAGACTACATGATTCTAGACAAACTCGAAACTATATTGATATTTTACTTGGTCGGTTCCCTCGCCGAGTTTCAGTTCATAAAACTTTTGCTTGCTTTGTCTATTAGATAACACCTGAAATAAACTTATATGTATGTTGACTGTATACTGAAAACAAGAAAATATTTCACTGCATAAACTGCTTCACTTAGCTTGACAAAGAAACGATTACAAGTACTTAAATAGAACTCCACATGCAGGTGGTAACTACTACTAACAGAATTGCCTAACTAACTCCTACCTGATAAGCATTGTTTTATTGATACATCTACTCTCCTAGAAACTCGCCAACAAACTAATAGATAACTCAGAGCAAACTAAACTAATGACTAAAACTCCTAACAAACGACTGAGTCTTATTCAGACATTAAATACTAAGTTTAGATTAACTAAATTCCAACACATTCTCCCCTTAATCTAAACTTATTTCGCCAGATTCTTCATTCCAAGCAGGCTCCTCATTTCTTCGAACTTCGCTGTTGCCATAGCTTTGGTAAGTATGTCTGCACATTGCTTGTCAGAGCTGATATGATTGATCACAATCTCTCCACGTTCCACACATTCACGAATGAAATGGTAACGCACATCTATGTGCTTGCTGCGTCCATGAAAAACAGGATTTTTCGCCAGGTCTATAGCTGACTTGTTATCAATATAAAGATTCACTGGACCAGGGGTAGTATCAGTAATATGACTCAACAATTTTTGCAACCAGATACCTTGACACGCTGCTGCAGTTGCAGCCATAAACTCTGCTTCGCAGGTGGACAATGCTACGCACCTCTGCTTCTGTGATATCCAGGTTATCAGATTCTCACTGAGATAAAAAACCATTCCACCTGTACTCCGTCTATCTCCACAGCTGCTCGCATAATCACTGTCCGAAAAACCAGTTAGCATATGATTCCCAAAACCCCTTGCATATCTCAGACCATACTCCAGCGTCCCTCTGACATAACGCAGCACCCTTTTCACTGCGTTCAAGTGTAATTGTGTAGGTTTCTCCATAAAACGACTTATTGATCCCACAACAAATGAGATGTCCGGTCTGGTATGTACCAGGTATCGCAGACCACCTATCAAACTTCTAAACATGGTCGGATCAACAGCTTTTCCAGTTTCATCCTTATGCAGCGTGATTTTCGGATCCATGGGATATTTTGTCTCGTTACAGTCTTGCATCCCTGCCTTTTCCAACAATTTCTTCGCATAGGCTGTTTGCTTCAACTCGATGCACCCCTTTCTTTGCTCAACCTCTATACCAAGATAATATGCTAACTTTCCTAAGTCACTCATATCAAATTCACTACGCATCTGTTCTTTAAACTCAATTATATTAGCAACATTTGTTCCCGTTACTAACAAGTCATCAACATACACACCAACAATCAAAGACTCATTACCGTCTCGTTTCGTGTAAACAGCATGTTCATAGGGGCACTTAACAAACCCCAATTCTTCAAGAAATTTCTTCAGACGGGCATACCAAGCTCTTGGAGCTTGTCGTAAACCATACAATGCCTTCAATAATTTATAAACCTTGTATTCCTCATTTTTCTTCTCATACCCTTGTGGCTGCTTCACATACACTTCTTCTTGAATATCTCCATTCAAAAAGGCAGACTTAACATCCAAATGATGAACTACCCATCCATTTCTTGCAGCCAATGCCAATAAAAGACGCACGGTTTCTAGCCTCGTGACCGGAGCAAATGCCTCTTCGAAGTCTCTGCCTTGTTTTTGAACGTAACCTTTGGCGACAAGCCTCGCCTTATATTTTGTAATCACCCCGTTTGCATCTCTTTTAATTTTGTACACCCATTTTAGACCAATAGCTCGGTGTCCTGGTGGCAACTCAGTCAATACCCAGGTTTTGTTTTTTTCGATCGATTCCAGTTCACTTTCCATGGCCTTCTTCCATTCGATTTCCTGAGATGCTTCTTCAAAATTACTGGGTTCCTCAACACTCAACAGTAGTAAGTCATCTGCGATTTCAAGTTGCTCAGTATCATCATATATGTCACTAAGCAGCCTGAAGTTTCGTGGTGTACTACTAGTCGTGGTTGAGCCTGCAGTTGAGCCTGCACTTTCTACACTTGCAGTTGAATCAGAAGTCTGTGCTATGCTGGATTGTGTTGGTGTTGCAGGCTCATATTCATCGGATGACTCTTGCACATCTTCTTGGTGGGTAGTCTGAACAACAACATTTCCTGCAGAGGGGTCAACTATCTCTGGGAACTTCACGTCCCTACCTTCTGTCTCTTCCCAACTCCAAAACTTTCTTTCTTGAAACACTATGTCTCTACTTACATGCAGCGTTCTGTGGTTTGGATCATATAATCGACTTGCTTTTGTCCCTGGTTCCTTTCCCAAGTACACCACCATTTTGCTTCGATCATCTAGTTTGCTGGTGTGCACTGACGGTGTTTTCATGTATGCAACACATCCAAACATCTTAATATGACTCAGGTCTGGTTTACGGCCACTCCAAGCTTCATGTGGGGTCCTTCCCTTTAGCACTTTGGTTGGCAGGCGATTCAGAAGATATACTGAGTGGCGGACTGCCTCGCCCCACATATAGGATGGCATATTTGAACTTTTGAGTATGCTTCTTGTCATTGCTGCTACTGTACGGTTCCTTCGCTCCACAACTCCATTTTGTTGTGGAGTGTATGGAGCCGTATAGTGTCTCTGAATACCCACTTCATCACAAAACGAGCGAAATTCAAGACTACAGAACTCGCCTCCTCTATCAGTTCTCAGAATTTTAATTTTACTCTCCGTTCCTCTTTCAACTAGTGCTTTGAATTTTTTGAATGTCTCAAATGCTTCATCTTTTGTTTTCAACATATAAACCCACATTTTACGAGTACAATCATCGACAAAGAGGAGAAAGTATTTATTACCTGCCAAAGTTGAAGGAGATATGGGTCCACATAAATCTGCATAAATCAACTCCAATGGCTTCTTTGCAATGAATAATGCCTTACATGGGAATGGTTTTCGTGCCTGCTTCGACATTAGACAACCTTCACAGTTTTTCTTTGGCTGCATAAACTTAGGAATTCCCAGTGCCAATTCTTCCCTTGACATTAACTCCATGGCTTTAAAATTTACATGACCAAGGCGGTTATGCCACAGCCATGTTTCTTCCTCCACTTTGGACAACCCGCACACTGGTTTACTTTCTTCAAGGCTGATCCTGTACAACCTGTTCGCAGACCTCTGCACTCTCATGAGCAATGCACCTCCTTGATTATAAACCCTCAGCTGATCTTCTTCAAGGATCACTTTACTACCCTCCTCCGACAGTTGACCCAGACTGAGTATATTATTACACAACGTTGGTATATAATATACATCCCGTACACTCCATTCCTCACCGTTCTTGCACATGAATGAAATCACTCCTTTTCCTCGAATAGTAACTGTTGATCCGTCCCCGAATTTGACTTGTCCCGTGATTCTCTCGTCCAATTCTTTGAATTTTCCGCGATCTCCTGTCATGTGTTGACTAGCACCGTTGTCAAGGTACCACATCTGCGACATTTTCCTCTCCTCGCTTCTTTTACTGAGTACAGGATCTACTTTCTCTTCATTCAGCAGGACCATTCCACCTTTTTTACCATCGCACTCCATAAGTAACAAGGCTGGCTCATCCTCTTCAGCTTGAGTCATGTTCACTTCTGGTTTGTATTCCTTTTCCTTACGTGGCTTACGACACTCATAAGCAAAGTGACCATACACCCCGCAGTTGTAGCATTTTACAGCACTTTTATCACGGGTTCCGCGTCCACCATTTCTTCCTCGTGGATCAGCCCATCGAGTCTTTTGTGTTCCTGATCCTTCACCTCCATTCTTATTTGTTTTACTCATCCACTCTTCTCTAGTCAACAATAATTTTCCACCCGTATTTTCTCTTTTCGACCATTCCTCCTCAGTAAGCATTAGTTGTCCTCCTCCACCATCATTCTAACCTCTGATCCGTTCCTCGTGTGCTTTCAGCGATCCAACGGCCTCTTCGACGGTCATCTTTTCAAAGTCTCCGAACTGCTCAATTGTAGACACAATTTGCAGATACTTGCCCGGCATTGCACGAAGCAGTCTCTTCACAACATAGCTTTCAGAAATTCCCTCACCCAGAGCTCGGATATTTGTCACCAATCCATTTAATTTCATGCAGAAATCATCCAGTTGATCTGACTCCTTCATCCGCAGAGTTTCAAACTCGCTCTTCAAGGTCTGAACCTTGGCTTTCTTCACACGATCCGCACCTTGACACATAGTCCTTATCGCTTCCCACGCCTCTTTTGCAGTCTTCTTCTCAGCCACGGATAATAAGATATCCTCAGGTATACTTTGATATATCACAGCGAGAGCGATCTGGTCGTGCTTCTCATCAACAGCAGTTTCATCTCCTTTGCTGATCTCCACAGCGTCCCACACGCCATGCGCCTTCATGAAGGTCTTCATTTTCAGGGACCATGCAGTATAATTACTCCTGGCCAACATAGGATAGTTCAAACCCAGTGCTCCCTCTTTCAGCTTTGTCTTTTCCGTAGTCATCTTTGGCATATATTTGGGCATACAACGAGACAACCTGGCTCTGATACCAGATATTAGATAACACCTGAAATAAACTTATATGTATGTTGACTGTATACTGAAAACAAGAAAATATTTCACTGTATAAACTGCTTCACTTAGCTTGACAAAGAAACGATTACAAGTACTTAAATAGAACTCCACATGCAGGTGGTAACTACTACTAACAGAATTGCCTAACTAACTCCTACCTGATAAGCATTGTTTTATTGATACATCTACTCTCCTAGAAACTCGCCAACAAACTAATAGATAACTCAGAGCAAACTAAACTAATGACTAAAACTCCTAACAAACGACTGAGTCTTATTCAGACATTAAATACTAAGTTTAGATTAACTAAATTCCAACATTGTCCCCTTCACTTAAACAGATTAATCTTAAAATGGAAGACACCGGAATTGATAATTCTACAGAAGAGTTGAGGATTTCAAGAGAGGTGTCGCAGATCCCTAGAGCATCCAAATCTGCACAGATCCGGTGGATGTAGTAGCGGGCCTAGCTAGTGGCAGGGCAGACATGTGCTGGGAAGGAAATGTTGAAGCATGTAAACTTCAAAATGTTTTGGACTGTAAGTGGTGGAGAAGAGTTGTAGTTCTAGCTTGGGCATATTGAATCTTTTTTTCCCGTTATAAATTCAATTGGTTTGAAACGAACTCCACAAGTTGAAAAAGTTTACCGTATCTTGTAAGTTTAAGACGTGAAAGATATGTTTGTGGTTTTTTGCTTTCATTATGTTTGATTGGTTCTTTAATCATAAATATTGATGGATCCTCCGCATTTACAAAAATCTAACAATAAAAATGCACCAAACTCATGAGAGTTAGTATTTACTGTGTGTTATTGGGCACACATTAAAAAGACCGTTTATAAGAACTCCACATAAATTTCTTGTCTAATGTTATTTATGAACACCGTATCTCAACAAGTGTGCTTTTTTATAAGTTAGTTTATATTAATTGTTCATGACAGACCTTTTTTTTTGTTTCCTTGTCAACCTCTGACTTTTATTAAATCCCTTTTGATGACATAGACTAATACACAGAAGGCTTCAAAAAGGTTCCGGGATACAGGTTATCCTATCATACATTCCTACGGGTCATTTGTCCAAAACCGAAGATCACCACTATATCAAGTTTGTATTGTCTCCGGGATGCTTTTAATAAAATTGTTTGATAAATAAATATTTTAATTAGTTATTTGTATTTTTATCGTACATGAATAATTATCTAATCCAAAAAACTACTCTAACTTTTTAAAAATTAACTTATTGAATATAAACACTATTTTAATATGTTAATTTCGGAACATTAATATTAGAATCAAACTACTAATTAGGCCAGTGGCCCGCTCTAACACTGTGTTACATAAACTTTTTTTTGGAGAGAAAAGAAAAGAAATGCAAAGAATAGATTTCTTCAGCTTATTCCTGACCAACTTTTATGAAAGAAAGAAAAAGAAAGCCTCGGATTTGAAAAAAGTTTTCTTTATTTTTGTCTCCAAAATCTTCTTCCGACTTTTGGAAAGATTAGAAAAAAAAGGAAAATTTATTCTTTTTTTTTCTATGCGGAACACAGCCTAAGTAATTAAGCTAAGATGTGGGGCTTATAAACCCTAAAATAATCAAGTTCATTAAATAAAAAAAATTATTTAAAATTACTGCTAACCTTGCTCCTCCAATCGACGCCACGATCACTATCATCGAGCAAACTGGTATAAAATTCGTGCATAACTCATACACAATTCTAGTATGTATTTGATTAAATTTAAAATTATATGTAACAACTTAATTATGTTAGTGATCCCCTACTTACAATTTATTGGTGTGCATGTTAAGAAGAATAAATTGATTACTTCATATTATATATTCAGATATAATAGAAAACTAGCATAATAACTCGTGTAAGGCACGGGTTATTTTCTAGAGTTTTTTTATACACTACACAATTATAATGTTTTTAGAGCAATTCCAACAATATCCTCTTGAGTCAAATTTTGAAGAAATGTAGATAAATTTTCTCTCCAACAAGTTTCATGTCCCCCTCTATAACATTAAAAATTTCGAATGTTTCCTCACTTTTAGGAGTGAATATCCCATCAACTATTATTATATTATATTTTTCTTACCCGTTATTTTATATTTAATGAATTAATATAAACAGGGTAGTAAGTGTACGTTTAAAACGAAACGATTAAACTTAATATGTAGAATGTCGTTACTATGTTTACAAATAAAAAGCTAAAAATTAACATACATGTTGAATACAGAGCTAACCAAAATCTTGAATTATATTTAAATAAACTCTATGTACTGCTTTATATTATTACAGAGTTCACTACTAACTTACAATTGACATACTCAATTTAAAAAGATAAAAAATGCATAATTGAAGTCAGAATGCCTTGCAATCACAATATACAATAATATAAAATTTACATTATTATTAATATTAAAGTTGATTTTAATGAAAAATATTAGTTTTTGAAATTCAACGTATGTATGTATCATGTCTGTATGGGAAAATGTTAGTTTTTTATTTACACTACTGTTAATAAAGTAAGATTAAGTTATAAGTATATGTATGTGTTAGCATGTAAATTATTGTATGTTATATCTCTTAGTAAATTATGATGGTTTCAATTATTTATATGTTAAATATCTGATTTATGTACATGTATAATCATTATTAACATCTAGTGAGATAATTGATTACTTAACTAACATGCATTTATAATTATTCAAAAATTAAAATTATGTAATAAATAAATTGCTATTATTTATATATGATATTCACATTATCAGTGACAAACAATTCATATCTATTTTTTACGCAACCGGGTATCATCATGGTTGTAACATAAAAAATAAATTATATATTTTTAAGACTTATTATTGATATTCATGATTTTTTTTCAAGAATTCGAAAGAAAAATTGTAATTATATCGTTATTTAAACTGTTTTTAAGTTTCTTTCATTATGACTCTAATATTACTTCATATAATAATTTGATAACATTTTATACTATTCTCTTAAAATTAAAAAATTTCAATCCGATAAAGTTTTATAAATATCAGTTGAACTGGTTAATTCCTTCAAATTACAGAAGAATATATGTTTTTTTTCCTTAAATAACATAAAATGCATTGATTCAAATGCTACAATAACATATAGATATAACTTTTATTTGAATAATTCAAAATATTAAAATAATTTAAAATATTTGTACAATATTATCTTGATCAATGAATATTGCTGATCTAAAAGAATTTATTTTTAAAAGCTAGATTTTTAAAGTGAAAAATGAAAAATAAATCGATTTAGTATATCATTGTAGTTTTAACAAATCTCGTGAGATCTCATTTCAAATTTCAAATATTCTTAAAATCGGGACAAATCCCAAAAATAATAATACGTTACCAGTGAAGTTTGTAATTTTAATATAAATAATCAATTGACTTGATCCTATAAAGATCTCAAACACATTAATTTATATTAACACAAGATATTAAAAAATTTCACATTATTGGTAAGATATTCTCACTGAGCTTGTAATTTTAATTTACTAAACGTAGAATGTGACGATATTTTTCGGGCGGGTCATGTAGTCAAATTTCTAGTAATTTTTGAACAATGGGCCAAGTTCTAAAATGCAATGACTCATTATAATTCGAGATTATCTAAACATGTAATACCAATATAAATTATTTATATATAAGCGATCATATTTTCAATTTTTTTTTAAAAAAAATTATATATGTACATTTTAATTACTTTTTATAATAAAAAATATGTTAAAATCATGGTTGTACATAAAAAATAAATTATATATTTTTAAGACTTATTATTGATATTCATGATTTTTTTTTCTAGAATTCGAAAGAAAAATTGTAATTATATTGTTATTTAAACTGTTTTTAAGTTTCTTTCATTATGACTCTAATATTACTTCATATAATAATTTGATAACATTTTATACTATTCTCCTAAAATTAAAAAATTTCAATTCGATAAAGTTTTATAAATATCAGTTGAACTGGTTAATTCCTTCAAATTACTGAAAAATATATGTTTTTTTCCTTTAATAACATAAAATGCATTGATTCAAATGCTACAATAACATATAGATATAACATTTATTTGAATAATTCAAAATATTAAAATAATTTAAAATATTTGTACAATATTATCTTGATCAATGAATATTGCTGATCTCAGTATAGAGGCCAACGCAATCAGATCCGGTTTATCGGAAAAAATGACCAAAAGGCCGTGATAGAACTCTGGTTGAAGCCTCGACAAGTCAAAAAGTATTGTCCAGTGACATGCGCCTTCATCTCGAAAAAAAACAGCGCCATAAGAGCAAGGAGAAGGATGATGAAGACGTATTTGTTTAGGATGAGGATGATGTGGAGTTGAGAGTGTACGAAATAGAGCGTAGACTTTTAACTGAGAAAATCAGACGTAAGAAAGAGATTCTGTACCTCCAGCCTGAGTACTCCGAAGTCTCAGAGGATCATAAATCTCTAGAGAATCAAATTACGGAGTTCGACTCCACCTGGCTTCCTTCTAAGCTGTCAAACTTTTCAGAGTATGAGGAGTCCACAGGATCCCTCTATTCTAAAAGAAAAAAAGAAAAGGAAGAGGCAGACGACGTCTCTGAAGATGATGAAAGTTTCCACTCAGCTTCGAAGCGTCAGCAAACATCGAAACTATCCAAGTTAGCAGATGATTTATCCTTGATTAAGAATTACATTCGAACTCAGAGTGGAGGAATTGAAGTTACATCAGAAAGTCCTTTATCAGTAAAAATTGAGAACGCTAAAATCAACAGAGATCTGAAGGCTCCTCCTATCGAGTCATTCGATGGATCCTCGGACCTATCGGATTCTATTAACCTGTTTGACAAGAGGATGGATTTTTTTGGACACTCCGAGGTAGCCCGTTGTCGTTTCTTGTCTACTTGCCTGAAGGGAACATCCTTGAATTGGTTTAACAACCTCCAGCCTCGATCAATCGATTCCTGGTCAATTTTGAAAAGTAAGTTCAGAACTCGCTTCTCAAGTAACAAGAAAGGCGGTAAAATCACAGCGTCACTTATTACGGTCTATCAAAGATCGAACGAGAGCTTGAGAGCATACTTGACACGCTTTAGAGCACATATAGCCGAGATTACTGACTTGGTTGATCCCTTAGCAGTCAATTATCTCATAGCTGGTATTGACCGGACAAGGCATAGTCAATTGCTCGATGAGCTCTTCGAGAAGGAGCCTAAAACCTTGCAGATGGCTATTAAGATTATTGAGCATAGATTAACCCTTCAGGAAGCTGTGGAAAGTATCCAGCATTCCAGATCCCCAAAAATCCGACGAAGCCGAAGTCCATGAAGATCACGAGATTTCGAAAAAAGAGATCCTCGAAGCCCTCGACAACGAGAAGGACCCCACAGACCTAGAACCTCGCGAACGTCTCCGACGTCCCGATTATAAATGGTGGAGAGAGAATAAGCACATCCAACAAACAACCTGTAAAAAAAAGTTTAATTAGAAATTTATAGTAAACTCCAAGATAATTGAGAATGAGAAGGTGGAAAGACAAAGGAGAAACCTTTGGGTTCCCAAAGCAATAATAAGAATAAAAGAGAAGGGCGGGCAACTGTATAGATACAAAAAAGAAGAACGAAGAAAAGCGGCCCAAATTTCAAAAAAAAATAAAAAAAGAAAAAAGAAAAAAAAACTGCTGCAAATAAATGCTCGTGGAACATATTTCAAAGCAAAATCTAAAGATTTCTAACTCCTGGTGGGGACTATTGTTAGGGCCCAGGCCAATTATGAAGGCACAGACTTAATATTAGACCCAATAAGCTAATAAAGCCCAGTTGACTCTACTATAAATAGGAGGGGAGTATTACTTGAAAGGGGGTTGGTACTTTAGAGTAGGGAGAAATACTTAGGTTCTACAGTTCTTTATATTCCTCAAGATCTGCCTCTTCATCAATGTCTAGATATGACTCTTTGGATTATGTGCATATCAAACAATGGAATTAGGAAATTGAAGATTAAAAATAAAGCACCTAAGTGCCTCCAAAATTCCCTCCTACTTATTTTCCTATTTGGAATTAACTCATATGAAGCTCACTAACTGTATACTCAAGCCACCCCTTAGCTTTCAAGGTTTCTGTAACCTAGTTATAGTTGAACTTGTGGATGTCATAATTACTACTGACTTATCATTTGGGACTCAACTCGGTACACTAGATTTTTAATGGGTGCAGTGGAATTGAACATATATGTAGTCAATTAAAATGTAATAAGAATCTTACTGATTTGAGCATCTTCCGATGTCGGGGACTTGAATGCTCGCTTGATAGCATCAGAAAGAAGGATTATCGAGTTGCAAAGAAAATCATGGATATAGACAAGCTATTTGACAAAATTCCTCGAATCAATGTTCTTGACCTTGATGGCATTTTCCTCAAAAGTGAATATCCTACAATTTGTTTAGCTTTCCAACCATATGTCTCAAATTTTAATACATTTTTCAATGTATAGTCTTTGCAACCAGGTGCAGTTGTTATGAAGAGGCTTACAACAACAATGGAGAACTTGAAATATCTGTATCTTTTCGATATTGAATCTAGTGATTCACCTAAGCTGCATTCTCTTGACATTTACCTGGTGAGAACTACTTCGGCCAATCTAATCTATGTATCTATGTATATTATAAAAACTGAATCCTTTCGTGATGCATTTTTACCAATACAGCCCTTCTACAACCCTCATAAATGATTTCAGTACTTTCAATATAAATGTAAAATGTTTACCACCTTCATGCCCTTTTTGTCCTACATGAACAGTTTTTTTCCGCCTCCGGTGGTCAAAGTGGAAACTGTAGTTGTTTGTCTAATAATTGTAGGAATTCATCATATGTCAGCCTCACTTTCTTCACACGTGTGAGAGCAAGTAATTTTTACATAGATTTGCTACAGTTGAAGGTAACCCTCTCCCACGTGCACAGTTGATTTGATGCGGGTACAACTTACTTTTTCAACCATTCTGCACTAAATGTTGAAATATGTTGATAATGACATAATTCATTGAATCTTTTTCTTCTCCTTGGTCTGGTATCTAAGCTGGATGTTTTCTTTTCAATTATTTCGATAAAATATTATCTTCTCACTTTTATTTCTGCAGGCAGTTGGCTCTATGTTGGTTGGATCGATGAATCGCTTGCGTAACCTATAATTCTGGTTTGCCTCTGTCTTCCTTATGTTTGCCTTTTATTTGTTGTCTTCTTGATTATTGTGAGCTATGTTTTCTTTACAATATTCAATAGTTGAAATTTTAGCTCTTCATACTTTGCAAGTATTACGGCTTCACATAACGGCAGGGGTATGACTTTGCAAGAACAACATCTATGTATCCGTAATTTTGACTTGCTCTTTTGTGTTCGTTGATTCTTATTTTGTTTCAGATGGGTGTATTCATAATTTGAAGATCACGGAGGAATAAAATGGTTCTTAAATTGGGAAAAAATGATCTTCTGTGATAATTGAGATGCGCAATCATCTGATATTTTCTTCTTATCATGATTCAGGTAATTTTTTTAATTTTGTAGCGACTTAAGCTTTGCGCTCCAACTGTTTGATCTTAGGTCTAAAGAACATTTTTTTGTTGCATTCTTGCAGTACAATATTGAAAGGGAAGATGAGGAAGTGGAATAAGATCTTTGGGCTTTATTAGATAAGGTATAGATCAGTTATTGTATGTAGTACTGTAATGGTATGAAGTTTACGAGTACATAGTTATTGATTTTTATGTAAGTGTATTTCTTCATATGTATGTTTGTATGAGATAGTTACTTTTAATACCTGATTTGCATTTCTCTCTTACTTTTTCTTACTTTTTTTTTAATTTCTTTTTTTTTATATCTTTTCTGTAGCAGATCTGAAAGTTTATTACTGCCTACCTTGGAAATGTTCTCAATACTCCAGTAATGCTGCTGCTACATTCAAGATTGGTTTTTACTGGCTGGAATGCATGTATGGCTGTAGGGGTCATATACTTGGTGGGTGTTTGGAATATCCATAATCTAACTTATACGAGTACTGTGTTTGTTTTAACTTTTCTTTTTGTTGCTAAATAAAAGAGTCTCTGCTTAATAGTCCTGGGCTAATTCTCTACTTTTTTATAAACTAACCTTTGAACCTTAGCATGAAACCCTAGGTCTTAGTCTTAATCTTAAGCTTCACGGATACAATCATACAAGATACAATTCAAAAGTCGTCAAGATTTTCAATTGCAGCAACACCAGCTGATGACATACCTCATCCCAGAAACACTCAGCAACCCCATTCCTAGAATATAGCCCAAAGCCTTATGTTTATTGTTTAAAAATGTACTTCAATTATAATGAAGTTTGGTTATTTGATTTGATTGACAAACTTTCCTTGCTTTTGAGTTACTAGATCAGTGAGAAAGATATATATATATATATATATACTACATTGCAAGATTAACTTGGTGTGTAAATTGTATGTGAGCCCCCCAAAATTGAATAATCTACCATTAGTATAAATGTTCAAAAGTCATTTCGGTTAATATAACCATAACGGCAACTTAAAATTGCAGATATGGAGCTTTATGTAATTGGTATGACTTGTATAATTGGTTAAAAGAAAACAAAACTACAATTTGAAAGTTTCCTCCAACGGAGGATTGACATTCTCAATTTACGAGTGTTTTGACAGGTAATTTTGTTAAGCAACTACATAAGAAAATGTTGACAGGGTCTCCTTGATATTTTCTCCCACACAAATTAATTCTTCTTTTTCATTTTTTAAGTTTTCCTAATTTTAAAATTAATTACTTTCATAAATTAATTAATACTTCTGCAAATTTGATAAACCCGCCCTAATATAATAGAGAATAAGGATCATAAGGTTAATCTTAGGCTAATTTTCCTGAGATAATGGGAAAAACCTGTAAAAATAAAGATCTAGATATTTATTAGTAAATATGTACTTTCCATATTTGTATGTTATTTTAAAATTAAAAAATCACATAATTAAATGATGAATGTACTACACACAAATTAATCACTATTTCAGGAAAAAATTTCTAATATCTAGCTCATGATACTTATTCTCATAATAAAAATCAAGATACTTACGAAATGATATTCACTAAAAGATAGTAGGGGATTGGGTGCAAGTGTACAAAGTTAGATAGAGATGAATTTTTGTAAAAATGCTAAGTGGGTAGACATGCACATTCTTTCGTGAACATAATTATGATTTTGAAGATTAGGTATCTGATTTAGGCTCAGATTTGGGAGTGTGGGAGTGTCGTTCAAAAGATGCCGGTGGAAAAAGTGTTGTTAGGAAAATTAAATTACTATTTGCTAAATTTTTGTAATTTATGCATATTTTGAGACATAATATATAAAAATAATGTTTTAAAAGCTGAAAATGGTTTTTTCAAAAAGTATGGGGACATGTTTTTGCTGACAGCAGCTTTTAGACCAAAAGCGTTTTTTCAACAACAACTTTAGAATTTACCAAACACTTTTGTCACTTTTCAGTAAAAAACTGGTGTTACTGTCTGCAAGAGTAATAACCAAATGGACGTTGGGGTCAATTTAAAAATTGTTCAATGAAATAGCTACTGCCGACACCACTTTGAAGTTGCAGTTATACAAGGATACTTCATTAAAAATTTATATTTATTCAATTTAAGGGTATATTAGTAAGGGGCAATGTTAACGGTTTAATTTAATTTACATAATTTCTAAAGGGAACAAAGAATTATCTCGAATACCGACGTTACTTAAATTATAATTTTGAATATATATGTTTAACTGTTCTACCCACTCTTCTATCGTAAAGATAAGTTACCATGTGAGTTCGAATGTTGCAATATTGTTGAAGGTAAAGTTACAAGTCTACCTAATGTATTCTCAAGGCTACCGAACTACTCCATCCGTCCCTAGACATATATATTTTAAGATGAATAAAAAACATAGTTTTATAATTTTTTTAATTTTTTTTAATAAAAGTTTAAACATTCTATTGTTATTCAGAAATATAAATTTTTAAAAGAAAATTATAAAACTATATATTCTATATTAATCTTAAAATATGTGTCGGACACCCCGTCTAAAACGAAAACAATTGAGTGGAATAGACAATTGAGTGGAATAGAGGGAGTACGTAGCCCTCTCTCCAAGATTGTACCTGCTTTGATTCAAAATTTCACACTTTTTTTTTCATTTTCTTTTAGACCACGCCACTTTTCAATCCTGAATTATCTACAATATAGGTTATTTATCTTTTCACATACATTTTAAATCCATTTTAAATATTTAGTTAGAAAAATAAGTTATCTTTTTTGTAAAAAAATGTATATGCTAAACTTAATTTAAAAAGATTAAAATTTTAATATTTTACTATAGTTTCAGTACATTTAAAATGCGTGAGAGCAAGTTAAACTTCCTACCGTTAAATTTCGATTAATTAATAATTTTCTATAATCCTAACTTTTACCCATAAATATAAATTAATAATTCGTTAAATTTATAATATTATAGTTTTTTATTAAAACATGTAGGTCCTGTATAATATATAAATTAATAATTTTATCTTAAATCAAAATTATATATTTATTCAAAGATAAATTTCTAAACAAAACTATTAATGTAATAGATTTTATTAATATATACTTTTTGAAAGTAATTTGTAGCATGTATTTCATTTTATATTTTTTTTAGGGAATCATGGAGTTCTAACTTACTATCTACATATTTCAAAAGAAAATTAATATATACAAACTGCAGTAAAAAATATTCAATGTCATTATCTTTATATTAAAAAATCATTTATTGATACCCGTTTAAAACTAATATTGTCATCCTTAGCTTGATCTTATTTCTCATTTCTATGTCAACCAATACATCTAAGTATTCGTTTATCATCCCGCAATTTTACCCGTGCTTCATTTTCGTCAAGATAATCAATAACATTTTCTGCATTTATTGTGTTATGATAATTAATACTTTTTCTACATATATATTTGTAAATATACGTTGATAATTTAATTAGGATACATATCGGTAAATTAATAAATTATTAATATAATATAATGTTAAAATTAATTATTAATTAATTAATTAATATTTCAGTTAACGAACTGCTGAGCACGCCCATGAGTTTACCAACTCAACCAACGAACGAGTCCTATTTTCGATCTTCAAATGGGTACCTGAAATTTTGATATAATTAAATATAATTAAATGGGTTAAAAATGGGGTCTCCTATTTTTCGACTAACAAAAAACCGATTTCAATTTTAAATTTAGTTTGTAAATACAATATGTAACAAACCACATTTTTATTTATAAATATGTAATTGTATTGGTTTAGTGCATACGCTTATGATTGACATTATACATTATATTATTAATTTGAACACATTAAAAAATTGCTTAGCAGCGGGAAATAATCCTAGTTAATTATATTGATACTTAATTAGATAATGTATTTAGCCTATAATTTTGAAGGTTTCTGCATGCTTGGATTGTGACTCATAGAACAGAGAAGAATTGGGATAATTTTCCTTCTTATGTAAAACCAAATTTAACTAAGGACCAGTTATGTGATCAAATTATTAAATACATTTTCCTGCATATGAATCCTACTCTGTGATTCTGCAAGAGTGTGAGTAGTATTGATATCTCTCCCTGCCTATCTTAATGGTATATTTATTTTGTCATTTTCGTCTTCCTATATGTAACAAATGTCTAATTTGCAAAATATTTCACCTATTCACAAAGAGCTTCCTCCTAACGGTACTGAATGATGGCATAAACATTAATCATTTGCATTTTTTTAAAATAGATATATTTGGATTTGGAGGTCTGCGGTCAAGTTTTTTATAGAAACTGCTATAAAATCACCTGCAACCATCCATGTACCTTGTATGTCTTAAACCTATCATACTAATACATGCCTTACTTTTTACTCTACTAGTAAAAGGGCCTTCTTCAATATGGCTTTTGCTAAACAAGAAGCCGTGAATTCTAGTTAGTAATAATTGATTTTTTGCTATAGCAATAGGTCTGACTTGTTTTTGCGCCTAAAACTTAAAATTTGTGTACTTGAAACTGAGTGTTAATTTTATTTGGACTCAGACCGTCAAAAGTAGGAGATAGTAATGAATCTAAGATAAATAATCTATGTATTCTCGGGCACAATACTAGGGAGAAAAATACACCTCAATCGGTGTTCGGAAATTTGAGTTCACATATAAAGCCTAGGAGCTTTAAGTGAACAGATAGCACTTGTTTGGTTGACACGTCCGTAATCGGTATCCAAGAACTTCAACTTTTTGAAAAGTATTCATATGTGAAGTTGTTGGTTAAAAAAGAGAGAAATTATGCTTTAAAGTTGTTTTGTATGCTTTCTTGGATAATATTTTTTTTCTTCAATTACTTGTTAACTAAATTTTGTTCTCTTTACTAATCGTATTATATCTTAAAGCTTCCCATTTTGTCTATTGTAAGATTGTATTCGGTCCCAATTTTATTTGTCAGTCTATTTCGTAAATCTTAGAAATTGTTTCATTCACCTCTGCCGTGCATATACAATGTTTAATGTTATATTCTGTGGATAAGTTGGAACATACAGCACAGACATTTACATCAATTATCTACAATAGCTTTCTTGGTAACATATCTATTTATTTATACTAAACTCTTATCTCAACCTTGTATATAGGGGCATGAAGTTCAGGGCAGTGATGGTATGGAGTTGAGAGAATTAGGAACACTCTTTCCATATGCAGTACACACACTTAATGGCATCCCAAGATCATACCTTGTAACTAGGCAGAATACTTTTCTTAAGAACACACACACTGCTGTTTGAAACAAGAGAGAACAGGGTAACACTTTTTTTTATTAACTGGTTTGATAATAATTTATAATAGCAGCAGAATTTTCTAGAACAGAATTTTCTAGATGATTATTAAGTGCATGAGCCTAGTAGAATATTCTAGATGGTTATTAATTTCAAGTACATATTCAAGAACCTTTTAATACATGATTTATCTTAACAATTCTAGTACTTTCATGATACCTTCACAATCTTTCTGGAACCTTCTGGAAGTTTGCACAATATTTCAACACTCCCCCTTTGTGTGAACTTCGGATACTAAACCAAGTTGGGCTCTAAGAAACTCAAACTTCGCCTTAGGTAAAGCCTTCGTAAATATATCAGCAAGTTGTTCATTGGTATCCACTTTGATAAGATCAATCTCATTTTGCAGCACCTTCTCTCGTATGAAATGATAATGAACTTCGATGCGCTTAGTTCTTGCGTGAAATACCAGATTTGAGGCTAGTCGAATCAAACTCAAATTGTCACAATATAACTCCACCGTTCGCATAGAACTATGAGAAATATCCTCAATTAATCTTGTTAACCACACACACTCTTGTGCAGCAAGTATGGCAGAATTATATTCTGCCTCCGTACTTGATAGGGCTATGGTAGCTTGCTTCTTGCTGCACCATGATTTCACAGCTGATCCAAGGTCAAAACAATAGCCTGATGTGGATCGTCTTGATGAGGGATCTCCTGCCCAATCTGCGTCAGTAAATCCACAGAGTTAAATTTTTGCACTTCGTTTATACATCAGTCCGTAGTTCATTGTATTCTTAAGATAACGAAGTATCCTATTAGCTGCATCCAAATATGGCTTATTTGTTATCCAAATGCATATACTGACTAATAACTCCAACCGAAAATGATATATATTGCCTTGTGATTGTCAATTAAATCAAACTTCCAACCAAAGTGCGATATGTTTTTTCATCCTTGAGCTCCTTTCCAGAATCTTTTCTTAACTTCAGGATCTGTTCCATTGGAGTAGTTGCTGATCTGCAATTAATCATCTTAAATTTCTTAAGAATCTTTTTAGTATAATGACTTTGAGTGACAAAAATACCTTCCTTGCACCTTGATACCTCCAAACCAAGAAAGTTTTTCAGCTCCCCTAGATTTTTCATCTCAAAACGGATAGCAAGTTCATCCTTTAATCTATTGATTTCTTGCTCATCATTCCCGGTTATTATCATGTCATCGACATATAATAACACAAGAACGTGCACCTTGGAATCTTTCTTTATGAATAAACTCGCATCAACACTTGAGGAAGAATAACCACAAAATGATAAATATTGAGAAATTTTTCCGAACCAAGCTCGTGGTGCTTGTTTAAGCCCGTAAATAGCTTTCTTGAGACGACATACATAGTCTGGAAATTTCTTTGATTTAAACCCCAAAGGTTGCTCCATATAGATTTCCCTATCAATGTCTCCGTAAAGGAATGCGTTCTTTACATCTAGTTGCTAAAGTTTCCATCCTTTTGAGGCAGCCAGAGATAAAGTAGCTCGAACGGACGTCATTTTTGCTACGGGACTGAAAGTTTCCTCATAGTCCAGCCCGTATTTTTGGGAGAAACCACGAGCTACAAGCCTCGCTTTATATCGATCTACACTTCCATCGGATTTACATTTGACTTTGTAAACCCATTTGCAAGAAATTGGTTTAACTTCTTCAGGTTTGGGAACTAGATCTCATGTCTCGTTCTTATGTAGTGCTGATATTTCCTCTTTCATAGCAACTTCCCAATCTGGATTGCCTTTGGCATCTTCATATGATGATGGTTCAGATTCATCAACCGGGCCAGCAAAAAAACATTCCATAATCTTATCATATTCAGCTCCAATAGTGTAGTCAGTGTATCTTTCATTCCTCTTCCGTGTTCTTTGTGATCTTCGAGGCGGATGATCGCTTCTATGAGTTTCATTATTTTCTTCATGAGTTGCTTCACTTTCACTTTCAGAATCACCGTGAGACATATTTGTAGCTGAAGGAGTTTCTTTGTCATGTGCATCTTCATTCTCATCGTTTGACTGATCTGCAAGCTTTGTTAATATAGGTTGTACATAGTAAGACGATGTTTCATCAAAGACAACATCTCTTGATGTCACAACCTTAAGTGTTTTGGGATCCATGCATCGCCACCCTTTTCCATTAGGATCGTAGCCCACAAAGACATATTTTCTTGCCCTTGCATCCATTTTAGCACATAATATTTGGTGGGCCTGGACCCTAGGACCCGCCATTAGCAAGTTTTTTTACACATGTTTCTGTGGATTCTCATATATTTGTCCCGTTACTTTCTCCATATTTCCCATTGTCAATTCGCTTTCTTTTGGGGTCAATCACTACATTCTTAGGATTAGATTCCTTGTATCCCTGGTTGATATCTTTTGTTACTTATTTTCCATTTAATTTAATTTTATCCCCTATCTTCTGTTCCCTCAAATGACTTGATTTGACTAGGACCTCTCCAATCTCGTGAATCCTACAATCAACACCCATGAATCTCGCATCTCCCTGTTTTCCACCATGGGCGCTTGATGCTTCCCCTTGTTGCTTCTAGGCACCCCATGCATCCTTTCCACGACCTGCATTTCGAATCCACCTCGATCCTTTATTATTTTTCACACCTCTGGACGGTGCACGTAACCAAGTTCTGTATGCCTTGTCTATCTCTTCTCAGGATTTGAATAAACAACATCACACTCCCTTTCAAAATGTCCTATGACACTGCAAACAAAGCAAAATATACCAAGTTTTTCACTTTTAAAATTAATCCAACTCCAATTGTTTCCTTCTCGCTTTATCTTTAACCTTCGTTATAGCGGCCTTTCTACGTTCACTGCAACCCGAATTTTATATATGGTTTCCAGCCTCCTTCAAATGTTCCTGGATTTGATCTGACATACTTTCCCGTTACTGTACCTATATTTTTCAAAATGTTCTCAGAGACAAAGCCCCTTGGCATATCATGTATATATATCATGTATATGTATCCACATTTCCATATCTTGTATCTGAACCGTAGTTGGATGTTCACCAATTTCCACTTGATGAAGCACAAGTATCTATTTTTTAATAGACCAAGGCCCTCCCTCTATAACCTTTGCCACATCCAGTTTATGATAGAATATGAGCGAGTATTTCCGACCTCCCATCTCATACACCTCCATTCCTTCTTTGGGTCGGCACTCAACTCAAGGAATTGGAAATGGAAATCTGTACTGGGATTGAACATTTGGGATGTCAATTTCAATGTGAAAACAATCTCACTTTCTTGAGTATCATTGACAGTGAAGATATTGATTGGGAGTGGTTTGAAAGCACCCAAAAGATGGAAGTTCTTAGGCTCGGGATGGATGAAGTGCCAAGTTCTGGTATGGAAATGATTACTTTAGACAAGCTACTTTGCAATATGCCTAGACTCAATTCTCTTTTCCTTGATGGCTTCTTCCTCAAGGTAATCTTTAATATCCTACTAGTAGTAAAATTGTTATTTAACTAATATAATTAGTTGTTCCAACTAAACATCTTACAAAAGTAATTTTTTCCGATATACTCAGATATAAACGTGTTTGTATGTAGATTCTTGAATCAGGTGCAGGTATTTTGAAGAAGTTCACGAGAGCTATGGAGAACATGAAATATCTGTACCTTCACCGTATTGAATTATATGATTTGATTCAGATTCAACATGTTCTTTGTTTGGTCAGAAGTTCACCTTATCTGCACACTCTTGACATCGATCTGGTGAGAACTTTTTTCCCCAATCTTATCATAATCCTAAGATAGACTTGGAATAAACAGATTTTCTTATCAATGGACAAATTATGTTATCAAATAGTAGATATTTTAGAATACTGAATATACCATATTGGCTGCATATAAATGTGACCCTAGATGTTTTTGTGTTTCAACTTGTAACTGAGTATAATTCACAAAACATACCCCATATGTTTTTCCCTCTCCTATCTAGAAAGAACTTAATTAAGCAAGGAATGAATTTTATTCAAGAATAAATGCTTTAAACCTACAATGTTAGGTATATTTTATTCTTGCTCATAAACCTAAAATACTTAAATTAGAACACTGAGTGTCGGACATGTAACCTAACTGTATTCTGACTGGGACCGATATAATCTAAAAAAAAATATAGCCCAAAACAGGCCTAAAAGAAGAGAAATGAATGAACCACCTAAAAGCCCCCCTCTGGAAGGCTTAGTCTAGTATCTACCCCTTTGTCTAGTGTCTGTTTTTAATCCAAATGTGAGTATCTACCCCTTTGTTTATGTACCTGTCTACACTCTGCATCATGCAGTAAGTTTTACACAATCTAAATTTGGAATCATATTTTCCCCTTGATTGTGTGGTCGCTCCTACTAAAAGAGTGTGAGATCCCTTTCTCATAAATACATAATCCTTTCCTCCTTTAGATTTTATGCATAATCTTTTTAACTGCAATAAAGATGACCTTACACATCGCTCTGTACAAGTGATAATCACTTTAAACTATAATTTTTATTCACTTCCACTCAAAAGTTTTCTTTGCTCTTTTGAATAATATTTTTTTTTCTCTTCATTCTATAACAGGATTTAGTATGAACTCATGTCTCTTTAAGAATTCACATTATATTTGAAAGTTTCTCCGCTCATCTATTACAAAGTTGTATAAATGGTGGCATGGGGTCATAATTATATAATCAATTTATTTGGTAGCTGGTCAGGACAATTTGTCAGTTTTAGAGATTGGGTTTTATTATTCACTACTGTATCTTATTTTATATGAAGAAGTTACAACTTATTATTAGAAGATACTATATGTTATCTACAATATTTGTGATAGTAACATGAATTTTTAATGCATAGATATCCATCAAGAACTAACTGGATAGCTTCTATATTAACATTGTATATAGGATCATGGAGTACATAGCAGTGATGGTATGGACTTACTAGACCTTGCGATGTTGTCGGACCACATGATTCGGCTTGAAACCCTTAAAATATACAACTTGATTGGTTCCCGTGCCGAGTTTCAGTTCCTTAAACTTTTGCTTGCATCTTCCCCTTCGCTTAAACGGATTGAACTTAAAATGAAAGACATAGTTGATGATCCTACAGAAGAGTTGAGGATTTCACAAGAGTTGTTGCAGATCCCTAGAGCATCCAATTCTGCACAGATCCAGTGGATGTAGTAGCGAGTCTAGTGGCAGGGTTGACTGGTGTATCTTGTGCAGCAGGCTGTAGTTCTTCTGGCTTATTTCAACAGAGCTGTAGTTCTTCTGGCTTATTTCAAAACTCTTATTAAAGTGCACATTGAACCTTTTTTTGGTGGTTGTAAAATCAATTGGTTTATAACGAACTCATCAAGGTCCCTTATAACTTGTAACCATCTGAAAGACATTTCTGCCATAGACCATACTGTTTTTGCAAACTCACATGTAAATAAGACATGAGTATCTGTTTCAGTTTCAGAATGACACCAAGGACACAGTATACTGATGTTAACCTGTTTCGTTGCCAGTGCGTGAGCTGTAGACAGACATGACTTACAAACTCGCCATAAGAAATTGGTAACCTTGCATGGTAATTTTAACGACCATAGCTTGGTCCAATACAGCTTAAGCGCATCTTCAGATTCACCTTGCATCCATCGATACCCATTCTTTACTGTAAACTCCCCTTTCTCCTCTAATATCCAAAATCATTAATGTGTGGTATCATTCATCGGCAACGGGATTTTCTTAATTAGCTTAGCATCTCGACTTTGGAAAATGTCATGAATGACATCATAATCCCATTTACGCTCGTCATCCTGCATTAAGCTATATACTGTGTTATCGTGTATCTGCACAGGCATTGAAGTCATTACATATTCATTATTCACCTCCGGTAGCCAAGGAACACCCCAAACACATATATCCTTTCCATTCCCTATG
The DNA here is from genome assembly GCF_009905375.1 of Apium graveolens. NCBI lineage: Eukaryota > Viridiplantae > Streptophyta > Magnoliopsida > Apiales > Apiaceae > Apium > Apium graveolens. The sequence goes on from NC_133652.1 coordinate 15,325,965, forward strand.
CTTTTCCGAGCCCCTGCCTTGACCACCTCTATAGACGCCAAGATACTTCTCCAAACATAACTTGGATTTGTTCCTACTTCAGCATCTAAGAAACTCGAATTAGGATAATCCTTCGGCTTCATTACTGCAGAAATTAATGGGTTAATCCCTTAAGTAATCTCTGTTGGGAAAAACAATAGAACAACAACTAAATTAACACAACGAGACAGTTATCTAACGAATAACAAGAACAAGGCAAATCACCAATAACGAAAACAAGCCACGATGATTGAAAACATTAAATAATCAGAAACTGTAAAATAAAACAAGACGAGGAAGAAAGCTTATCGTAGATGTTCAACGGCAATCAGACGTCAGTCAGTCGTCCGGAAATATGTATGTGTATATTTTCTAGAAAGAGAAGGGGGATGAGGAGGCTGCTAGGGTTTTCAAGATGTATATCCCACTTTTCATCAAAAACATTTTTCTTCTTTTTAATCCCAAAAAAAAACATAACTGATCAGTTTTAATTAACATAAATATTTTTACTTAAAACATATTTTAATATGAATATTATTTAGAATTGTAACAGTTAGACATACCCAATTTTCCAAGCCGAGACCCATAAATTCTAGGCCCACTAACAAATTCTAACAAATAATATTTATATTAATATATTATATTAAGTCACTATTTATTTAATTAAAACAATAGTAAAATCTCTCACCCAGGTCGCCTCGCGTACCGAAACATTCGCCCATCGACTCGACCCGGGTCGTGGCGAGGCGAGGCGGCGGCGGCGCGCGTGTGCGTGCGCGCGAGGCCCATACTACACTCACATGTGCATGTGTGCGTGTGTGCAAACCCACATGCCTTAGTAGTTGCACTACACTTGCATGTTATACAATATAAAGCCACCAACACTCTTTTACCATATCAATGTGGTACTCAAGTTTTTACAATTTAGTCAACCACAAACCAATTTCAAGCTAGCCATTACAACTCCACGTTTCCTTTCCTCTTGATCTCTCCCATGTAAATATGTCTCCGGACTCGTAAATATAAACCAAAACTAATACAAATCCAATTATTAAACCGAAATTATATTACTGTCAAAGGTTACAATACGGAAGCGCGGCTAAAAGCGGAACTCCAAAAGTCAATATACTTCAATCCTAAGGTCCTCGAACTCCAATGATATCTAATTCGATTTCTTAGACGAAACCTAAAAAAATGTAAGAATGAGCTGCGAAACCCAGCAAGAGACCAATCGATCTAACTAGTAGGCCAAATAACATATACAATATAACAAAAATACGATAATTATACGACACGATATTCGAAACAAACATTTTCTATACACATTCTTACTCTTATTCGACACATACGATACACATAACACATAAATAACAATAATTTAAAACCCATAATTCATGCCACGACAACTACAACCCGCTGATAACTCTTCTAAATTTTCAGAAAACTGTCACTACAATCCGGTGACCACGGTCATAAGTTCTTATTCGATATTTTCACAAACCATGGTACAAATCAAAGATCTCAAATGATCGTCTAGACATCACATATATACATTCATACATAATCTATATCACATAATACTATCAAATATATCATCACTTAGCCAAAGTTTTGATAATCAAATTTACACGTATATCACACAATTTTGAAAACACTAGAACGATCGATCGAAAACGTACCTCAAAACCTGACAAGATCTGAATATACCCTTTTTGACCCTCTAAACGATGTTTTCTTAGAAAATACAAAACACGGAAGTTGTATAGAACGAAAAGGCCTTTCCGAAAAGTCTAGAATCAACAAATTTTGACTTACGATGAATTTTCTACGAATTTTACAAGATTGCTGATTTTGGTGTATAAAACCCTACGAAATTTAATAATTAAGGCGAGGAAGACGGATATGGTGTATTTATAACGATATAAAACCCTATATCTTAACCTATAAGTTATCCATATTAGAATCTGATCCAAATTTTAGTCCCATTGGTCTAATTTAATTTTAATATCCTACTATTTATCTAATTTTAATACTTTTTATTTTATTATTTTATTATTAATCTTATTCTAAAAATTACCGGATATTACATACTACCCTCCTTAAAAAGAATTTGGTCCCCAAATTCACAACAATTCCATACATCTAGGCTCTCTAATCTCTTATAGGTGAAACTTAAACTATGGTCCACAAGATCGATGTAACACCCCCAGATCCGGGGTCGGGGATCCGGGTCGTCACGGTCTTTCTTTCCACAATATCACTTCACTTAATTAATAATAATAACCTTATGTTGTGACCCCACACTAACACACACCACAACCCGTTATAGTCTCAGAGATGAAATTTAAATAAGTACAAGTCTTTGAATCCACAATTTAAAAGTTATTACAACCCAAAATGATTACTTGATAAATTTACAGTTAATTGCCATTATCTGCCACAAGTTATAATTATACATAATTTGATTCTCAAAAATAGACTGCCTGATCTACCAATAGATCTACCTCTGCAGCTATAGCAGCCACAACATCATCGGGAAGACGCGGGACGCTTCCCACGCGCTTGCGCTGGGTCTGCTGGAGTCTGGCCATCTTTCCTAATTGTTGTTGTGTGATGAAGAAATAAAGCAAGAGTGAGCCTTACAGCTCGCAAGATAATATATAGTGATAACAATAATATAAGTATCTAAATGGATACTTACTAGAATCTTTTATCATGAGTAAGATAATTACTTACTAGATATAAGTAAAAACAAGGGATGAAGTTACCAAATACTTCACTATACTTATATCATTTATAAAGCTACTTGAACTACCACTGTTCAAAGTATAATGAGCTTTCAACAGTTCATCACATAGATGAGACTACCAGACAAGATTTGAATAGATTAAATCTTTGAAATATTATTAAAGGAAATTAAGTTATGATATACTTCATTTAGTTCTGATATATATAAATATATCCACATATACATCTTCTTTATACATTTCCTGAAAACTTCTGTCATGTAAAGTATGAACAGAATTGCAATATCCAATAAATTTGGAAAGGAAAAGAATTTGGCATAAACCAGATATCTTGCTGATCAGGCAAAGATACCCATAAGTAACCTTTTCTACTAGTAGATGGACGAATTCCCCACTGGTCATCACCCTGGTCGCAATAGGACCTTATGCTGGACTGCCACTCAGCCACTTATGCATTTGATGGACTCCCACTGAGCCACTTACACTATCATGGACGCCCACTGAGCCCATGTTGCTTATGCCGACTCAATAGATGGACTTACTTCCCGAACATTGGGTAAGTAATCAATTCATTTACCAAAACTGCAACCTTGTTGCGAATATAAAATACACCATAGAGCCGGATCCCTCAGGTTTTGAGCGAGTATTTAAATCCCCTTAAAAAGGAAGATCTTAAATATAAAAATGAGTTTTGGGATCCGCTCTAACTTTTAAAAATCATTTTGAAAACTCGAAAACACTTTATAGAGTGTTTGGAGTAAAGCTGATTTAATGAAGTAAATCAGTCCCCAGAATATTTAGAAAATGACTGAATATTATTATTTAAATAATATTCCCATAAAGAATAATCTTTATAAAAATAATTGAAGTAGAAGTATTAAAACTTATACTTGAAACGAGTATTAAATAACCAAAGATATACTTATATGAAAGTACTATCTTTATTTGAATAATCGAAAATAAGTTTGATTATTGACACCTTATTCTTTAATAAAATAAAGAATATACCTCAGCAAATAATCGGAGTCATAGATCCTCAAATGAATATTCAAATAATATTCATTAAATAATATAAACTGAGTCATAAGCCCTCAAATGAATATTCAAATAATATTCAATAAATAATATAAAAGAGTCATAAGCCCTTGAATGAATATTCAAATAATATTCAGATAAATAAATAAAAGGGTCATAAGCCCTCGAATGAATATTCAAATAATATTCAGATAAATAAATAAAAGGAGTCATAAGTCCCCGAATGAATATTCAAAATAATATTCATTTAATATAAAGGAGTCATATGCCTTCGAATAATATTCGAAATAATATTCAATAATAAAATAAAGTTAAAGTTATCGAATAAACCTTATTCGATTAATAGTTTTGAAAACTATGATCATATATATATATAAGTATATATATATATATATTTATATCCATATATACAAAATCTACTCGGGATCCTCGACTCCCGGTTTTAGAAAATATTTTCACCTTTGGGTCCCTGTACTAAGGGTATATGCAAATTACCGCTATCCTCTAGCATAGGTATTATCAACTGAATCAACAGATATATATGGAAAGAATGCGAAACAGGCATGCATATATATATACCATAGCAGCATGCTTCAATATATTGCATCATTTGCTAATTAACCAACATGCATCTATCGCAAGATAATGCAAATACATATATTCATCACAATAACAGTTATAACGGGTAGAAAACTTGCCTGAGCGACTTGGGGTGATAAAAGGCTCGGGACGAGTCTGGTAACCTATAAACAATAAGTAAGTTGGAATTAAACCAAAGTCACTTGTAAATCTATACTTTAACTAACTTAGACTCTAACGCTTGTTTTGCGCTTATTGATTCTCTTAAGTCACTCGAGTACCCTCGGCTCCACCATTTTTAATAAATTAACCTTTACGAGTTTTAAAGCGATTCCTTCGCGAGTGTCTTACCAACTGCCTAACACTCTTACCATAATTGTTTCATACATTAATTAACCATTTTTGGTCTTTAACCTATGTTTCAAAGTAAGGCGAGGGGAAATGATTCGTTCGCGAAACGCCGTTACTTAAAACGGTCGTTTCTCCTAAACCGTACATCAGAATCAAACGAACTACATATCAAAACGAAGCTCGTAACATGAACTATTTAAACATGGCAATGGTCATAATCTATCAGGTAGTTATCGGGTCCAAATATTATGAACAAAAGCAGTCTAAAGTAAATCGGACATTACGACGGCTATGTTTACGCGATTACCAATGTTTAAACTACTCCAATTAACCACCAACCAACTCATAACCATCAATACAACAAAACTTCACCGAAACCATACCACATCAGTCCATAATCTCCAAGGTTTTCAACTCAAACAACCACAATCAAGACCTATGAACTATAATCAAGCTTCAATTACCAAAACACTTCCAAATCAAACCAAACTACTAATAATCACAATCCATGCTTCTCATTTCACAAAACCAACCATTAAACTTACTAAAAAATAAAGTAAAGGCTAGGGTTTGAAGTTTATACCTTCCTTGGGAGGTGTTAAGTTGCTAGGAAGCCTTAGGGAGCCTCCTACAAGCTTGATCTTTCCAAAGAAATCAAGAACACAAAGTTAGGCTTTGAAGTTTTTAAAAGTCCGATTTAAAGAACTGTAAAAATGAGGGTTTTACCATGATTATTTGGACGATACTTGTGAACAATAGTTGTAGGTCATCTCAATACCTTTCCAATGAGCTATAGAACACAATATTTGAGTGAGAAATGAAGGAGATACAGCAGTTTTAGTGTGCTGGTTCTGTTTTGGCCGAGAGCATGAAGAACAATGCCTTGGTTTCTTTTTGATTTTGATGAAAAATGATTTGCTTGGCTTGGTTGGTTTGATTTTTGTGTTTGTTTTAGTAAATTACCTAGTTGCCCTTGATTTTGTGTGGTTCTCATTCAACCACACCTCCTTCCTTCCCATGTCATGCTTGTGTCATCCTCATGATGTCATCCTCCCCTCCTTGTCCCCTTCTCATTGGTTGGGTGACATCATCCTCTCTAATCCCTTTGATTAACTTCCTAATTGTTTGCCTAATGACCGCTGATCTGTTATACGGTTCGCTTAACTTTCGTTTTCGTTTATCGTTTGAGGGATCATACCCGGGATCTTATTACTTAGGTTCCCTTAACCTTTCTCAATACATTATATTCCTTTTTATGATCCTCTATTATAATCCTTTAATTTAAATCCTTTTTATCATGTTACCTTATACTCAACTCTCTCCGTATCTAGTGTATTTCCGGGAAAAATCAAAGTGTTCGGATTTGGATTCTGACGATCTTTACATACACTTATATCCCATATAAAGTACTAATAAAATCTCAGAATATCCATATCAGAACCCCTACATAGTGTGGCATGAAAAGTTTTCTCATTCAGCAAAAACACTATTCATAAGGGTTTCAAAAATTTCCCAAAAATTGGGGTTATTACAGTCTCCCCTCCTTAAAAGGATTCCGTCCCGGAATCAGATAGAAATGAATAGGGATACCTTCTTAGTATTGCACTTTCTAACTCTCAAGTCAATTTTTCCACATTGTGGTTCTACCATCAAACTCTTACTAGTTTGATAACCCTTCTCCTAAGCACTCGTTCCTTCTTAATCTATACCCTTCCTGGTTGCTCCATATAGGTTACGTCTGGTTGCATGTCTATGCGCTCCTATGCCCCTATTTATCTGGCATCTGAATTACACTTCCTTAACACTGATACGTGAGACACGTTACGACCTGCTACATGTTCGGGGTTAGGGCTAGCTCCTATGCTATCCTCCCAATACGTCTTAATATATCCAAGGGTCCAACAATTCGTGGACTTAGCTTTCATTTCTTTCCGAACCTCATCCTTCCTTTCCAAGGAAATACATATAACAACACTAGGTCCCCTATTTCATACTCTTTTTCCTTTCGTGTCAAATCAACATACTTATCATGTCCATCTTGGGCTACTACCAGCCGTCCTCTGATTAGATCTATCATATCCTTGGTCCTTTGGACTACTGCGGGTCCGAGCATCTTGCGCTCTACAACTTCATCCTAACATAAGGGAGATCGACATTGTCTTCCCTCAAGGATCTCATAAGGCGATACCTCAATACTGACATATGATCTATTGTCGTAAGAAAACTCAACCCGTGTTAAGTGATCATTCCAATTTCTTTCAAGTCTATTGCACGGACTCTCATTATAGCTTTTAGCATTAGAGCTTTTGCTTCTCACTACCCATCCTTTTTCCCAGTTCGTAGTCGCTACTATCTTCCGTTCCTAATATTATACTAGTTATACTTTTGCTCGTTAGCGTTCTATAATCTTTTAATAACCACGTCAACCTTAGTATCACGAATGTGTTTCCATTCCGAATACTACCACAACTTTATTACTCCTTTTTCAGCTGTTTCTATTTCCCAAAGTTTGATCAATCAAATAGAAGTAAAGGAATTTGTTGAGAGATCACTATGATCCTGAACACTTGTTATATCGCATAGTTAGTACAGAAGGTGGCCAGCCTTTAGTACTTGACAAGCAATTAAACAATAGTTGGTATCCTACTAGGCTTCTATCACACAGATAGACAGTCATTCGGCAATACCTCCCCTTCTGATAGGGTTGTTCTTCTCAACTTACATGAAATGAAAAGAAGAGAAAAGAACGAACTGAAGAGATTTGTATATATAAAAAAAAATATACTGCCACAAAATATCTGGCTTAGAACCTACCTCTGAACTATAGAGGTTTGTCATAGGAGAACAAAACATATATGTATTTATATCAACATCAAGTATTATAGCATCCTATTTCACATGCCTAAATATTTTTGCTATTCCGTCCATCATTCTATGGACCCATGCTCTTCCTCGAGCTTATACACAATCACCTTTGAAACTCCCTCGACATCGAAAATCGAATCTGGGATCTCATTCTATACATCATCGTTACTAGAATTCTATGCTTGCACCGCAACCTTCCTCGTATAATAATACGACTCTCTATTGATAAGAAAGAATAATAATTCACTAGGTAGATACTCTACTTAATTAGTCTATCAATGATAACTTATACACTACCACGACCCGATTAGTGGTACTCAATCTCAACACCCATTCCAATACAACTCTCACGGTTATAATCAGCTCATTACTCGCAGAATCATTGCTGCCTTACTATGGTCCACCACTGACCTACTGTAGTCATTCATTTTCCATGAAGTCTTAATAGCTAACCATACGGAGTCCATACATCTCGTATCTAATTCTCCTAAGGAGTTAACATAACCACCAATCACAATTCATGAAGAACACTCCAAACTCTGACGTACTTTCATGACATGAAGTAGATAAAATTGCAGAAGAGTTTCAATCAAAGCAACGATAGCAGGTTAATACCATTCTTAATCATATGCCTTAAATAGAAGACTTAACTCAAAGGTTCGTCTAGTCCTTTTTGAAACATGGTCCTGGCTTATCTCAAGATAGGACCTCCTAAGATAGATAGCCCGCTCATGGCGATTACACGAATTAAACCTTTACCAACTACTATTACGGTTGGGTATTGCACAGTCATCAGAAGGAATGTCAATCTTCCAAACATAATACAACCTTCATAGTTTTAACCATCCTCACTGTATTATTTTGGCACAAGCGCCTATAATTATCCTCTTACCTTTAAAGTGTCGGCCACCTCTTTGGCCTTTCCTGATAGTAAAATTTCCTTACAGTCAATTTCATTTTAACCACTTTCACAAATTTTCTACCCTATTTCCGATCACTGCTTGAGTGAAGATGTTTTCCTTAAAATCTGATAAGTAAAAAAAAATCACCATTTTTCCATAAGTTATTGCCTCAGTCTTTAGAGGTTAATCACTGTCATGACTGACTCTCAATCATAATTAGAACATCTTTTATCTTAAGTCCTAATTGCCCTGAATAATTTCGACCATTACTGGTTCGATCCATACTTTCTCGTGGTTTAACACGTGCCCCACTTGGCAACACTATAATTACGTCATATTTCCTTTATCCACATTTCTATTCTTGAGAATTTTGAATATTACCTTTCTCCTTGTAAAACCTCTAAGGTTATCCTTGAATCGTTCCTCCTGTATTCCCTAGATACAGGGCATATCAAAATACCATATACTAATACTAGAATCATTGTCTATATACTTTTGAAAAAAAAATTCTTCACTGATTCTTTAAAGGTTGTTATTACCTTAATCCTTTCCAATTCATACTGTCAAATTTCATACTATCCCTATTAAGGGTGAAATGCCAACCTTTATGCATTCCCCTAGGATTCATTTTAAGTTACCGATGTTCTATCCTTAATTCCACCTTTGAAAAGGTACATGCATCCATCCATGGATAAACCAAGTCATATATCCTTGATAGATTATCTTCTTCATCATTCCCACCTCGATAGTCTATACCTAACTTTATAATAGCATCCTTATTCAAATTGAGGTCAATCCATATGGCCTCCAAAAGATAACAATGGTCATCCGCTTTTCTTTCCTGATTTGGTAATGATAACATGGATGTTCTGGAAGATATTGGTCATGTTCAACGTGAACTTCTTCTTAATAATTCCTTATTTACTTTTGTTGTTTATCTCAACAGTCACCTCAATGTTGGGATACCTCTCATACCTGGCGTCTCCCTTTCTGAGTATCGAGCCACCGGTCTTACATTTCACATTATTGAAGGTCACTTCCTTCATCCAATTTTCCTACTTTCTTACTTTCTTGTCTCCTTAGTCTATCCGCGTCTTATTATTTATCCTTCGAACTATCTAAAGGTTTCCTTGAATCCTCCCAACTTAAAGGGGATAAAATGTACATAACTCGTATGCCTTCAACCATCAACTTTAACTCATGGTGAATCACCCCCATCCTGACGATTACATACTTTTCTATGTCTATTGCTACGAGTCTTTAGGGTTTCCTCATACCCAACTCCCTTATCATACCTCAAACTCTATTAGCTTTATATTCCTTTCCACTTCAGTTTCTTTTTATTTTCCTTTCTCTTATCATTATTTCATGAACTAACACAACATAAGTATTGATTCCAAACATCCCGTCATTCTGGATTTGTGTCCTCAGAACGAATCTTGATAACTTTTACAACTTAGATTCATAATTCATCATACTCATCCACTTTTATTCTAGCTCCAAAGCTTTTACACTATCTCCTTATCTTTGGGAATTACTTTCCCGAAAACAATTGACTGAACTTAAATCAGTTTATTCTAACCTTTGGCTCCGTGCCTTTCTTGGTCTTTCACCAGCGGGTGGTCTCTCTCTTAGGAGGGTAAGTGACAAAAACAGTCTTTTGTGGTTCGTCAATCATTCAGAATCTCAAATGATTCCTCTATTTCCTTTAGCCAGGCTCTTGCCTCGACTAGGTCAACCTGTTCCTTGGAACTCTGAGAGCTTAGAGACTTAAAGGTCCTGAAAGAATTTCCTATCGCATTGTTTCCTCAAGGTGGTGGTTGGGGATAATAGTCTAAGTTCTGTCTAGACAGGTCCATGAATTGCCGTATAGGAGTACCGTCTCGGGTCTCCTTTCCTTACTCGACTTTCTGTTTCCTTAGTATGAAATGTTTCATCCTACTCCCCATAATTGGGGTCATCTTTTAATTTAAAATCTTCATTTTCCACTCCATTATGTCATGGGTTCCTTCTATCTTGATGGCGACCTCCCTGACTATCACGTTCAGGGTTTGCTCTAAATCTTATTCCTCAAACTATGGCTCTCATCTAAGTTCTCATCCTTACGCTCTTGAACTTTCGAAACCCAAATTCTATAGGAATACCTCATTATTCCCTTATCATCTTTCTCTGGCACCGTATGCTCTTTTCCAATAATTCGGTCTCTATTGCAATCTCAAACAGCTTTTCGGTACCGGCTCCGGTTACCTTCACTACTATTTCCAAAATCTCTTATAAACTCTCCCAAAGACATTATCATCTTGAGTCTCTCCTTTTTACTAAGGGCATCAGCCACCACATTGGCTTTCCCCGAATGATAAAGAATCTCCCAATCATTATTCTTGATTAGCTCTAACTGCCTCCTCTGGCATATGTTGAGCTCTTTCTACGTGAAAATGTACTAGAGCACTTATGGCTTAGGTAATTCTCGCACTTCTCTCCATACAAGTAGTGCCTCCAATCTTTAGGGTAAAACTATTGCCACGAGCCTAAGCTCATGGGCGGGGATATCGAATTTCATATTACCTTAATTGTCTTGACATGTACGCGATTACCTTACCGTGCTGCATAAGCACGCACCCTAAGCCCTTGTGCGAAGCATCACTACACTTCACAAAATCTCCTTTTCCATCCGGCAATGCCAGCATAGGGGCCATCACCAACCTCTGCTTTAGTTCTTGACAGCTGTTCTCGCATTTCTCTGTCCATTCGAACTTCTCAGTCTTACGAGTAAGCCGCGTTAAAGGGGTTACTATCTTTACAAACTTGAATGAACCTCCGATAGTGACCGGCCAATCCTACCTCTGGTAGTCGACCTAACCATGGTCATCAATTCATCAGTGGTCCTTTATCCAATCTTGTCAGGATCCTCCATGGGATCCTCCTCAACAACTATCCCTTCTAGGACAACATCCTCAACCGCTACATCCTCAATATCAACATCATCCGGTCCTGCATTAGGACACTCTATCGGATCCACAATCCGATCTCCAATTAGTAATAAAACATCATCGCGCTGTTGCTCCTCAACCTCAGGGTTTGGAGTCCCGCTTCCATATACGATAACGAACTACGCTCCTATCACGATATTTATAAGGGTTCCCATAAGGGTTTTAACTGTCAGTACTACGTTAGGTAGCCCGACTATGAACTTGGCAAGAGTTCTTATTATCTTTGTGAACTTATTATCTTAACGTCACATCATCTCTGAGGTTTATAACGCTTAGCTCTGATACCACTTCTGTAATACCCCCAGATCCGGGGTCGGGGATCCGGGTCGTCACGGTCTTTCTTTCCACAATATCACTTCACTTAATTAATAATAATAACCTTATGATGTGACCTCACACTAACACACACCACAACCCGTTATAGTCTTAGAGATGAAATTTAAATAAGTACAAGTCTTTGAATCCACAATTTAAAAGTTATTACAACCCAAAATGATTACTTGATAAATTTACAGTTAATTGCCATTATCTGCCACAAGTTATAATTATACATAATTTGATTCTCAAAAATAGAATGCCTGATCTACCAATAGATCTACCTCTGCAGCTATAGCAGCCACAACATCATCGGGAAGACGCGGGACGCTTCCCACGCGCTTGCGCTGGGTCTGCTGGAGTCCGGCCATCTTTCCTAACTGTTGTTATGTGATGAAGAAATAAAGCAAGAGTGAGCCTTACAGCTCGCAAGATAATATATAGTGATAACAATAATATAAGTATCTAAATGGATACTTACTAGAATCTTTTATCATGAGTAAGATAATTACTTACTAGATATAAGTAAAAACAAGGGATGAAGTTACCAAATACTTCACTATACTTATATCATTTATAAAGCTACTTGAACTACCACTGTTCAAAGTATAATGAGCTTTCAACAGTTCATCACATAGATGAGACTACTAGACAAGATTTGAATAGATTAAATCTTTGAAATATTATTAAAGGAAATGAAGTTATGATATACTTCATTTAGTTCTGATATATATAAATATATCCACATATACATCTTCTTTATACATTTCCTGAAAACTTCTGTCATGTAAAGTATGAACAGAATTGCAATATCCAATAAATTTGGAAAGGAAAAGAATTTGGCATAAACCAGATATCTTGCTGATCAGGCAAAGATACCCATAAGTAACCTTTTCTACTAGTAGATGGACGAATTCCCCACTGGTCATCACCCTGGTCGTAATAGGACCTTATGCTGGACTGCCACTCAGCCACTTATGCATTTGATGGACTCCCACTGAGCCACTTACACTATCATGGACGCCCACTGAGCCCATGTTGCTTATGCCGACTCAATAGATGGACTTACTTCCCGAACATTGGGTAAGTAATCAATTCATTTACCAAAACTGCAACCTTGTTGCGAATATAAAATACACCATAGAGCCGGATCCCTCAGGTTTTGAGCGAGTATTTAAATCCCCTTAAAAAGGAAGATCTTAAATATAAAAATGAGTTTTGGGATCCGCTCTAACTTTTAAAAATCATTTTGAAGACTCGAAAACACTTTATAGAGTGTTTGGAGTAAAGCTGATTTAATGAAGTAAATCAGTCCCCAGAATATTTAGAAAATGACTGAATATTATTATTTAAATAATATTCCCATAAAGAATAATCTTTATAAAAATAATTGAAGTAGAAGTATTAAAACTTATACTTCAAACGAGTATTAAATAACCAAAGATATACTTATATGAAAGTACTATCTTTATTTGAATAATCGAAAATAAGTTTGATTATTGACACCTTATTCTTTAATAAAATAAAGAATATACCTCAGCAAATAATCGGAGTCATAGATCCTCAAATGAATATTCAAATAATATTCATTAAATAATATAAACTGAGTCATAAGCCCTCAAATGAATATTCAAATAATATTCAATAAATAATATAAAAGAGTCATAAGCCCTCGAATAAATATTCAAATAATATTCAGATAAATAAATAAAAGGGTCATAAGCCCTCGAATGAATATTCAAATAATATTCAGATAAATAAATAAAAGGAGTCATAAGTCCCGAATGAATATTCAAAATAATATTCATTTAATATAAAGGAGTCATATGCCTTCGAATAATATTCGAAATAATATTCAATAATAAAATAAAGTTAAAGTTATCGAATAAACCTTATTCGATTAATAGTTTTGAAAACTATGACCATATATATATAAGTATATATATATATTTATATCCATATATACAAAATCTACTCGGGATCCTCGACTCCCGGTTTTAGAAAATATTTTCACCTTTGGGTCCCTGTACTAAGGGTATATGCAAATTACAGCTATCCTCTAGCATAGGTATTATCAACTGAATCAACAGATATATATGGAAAGAATGCGAAACAGGCATGCATATATATATACCATAGCAGCATGCTTCAATATATTGCATCATTTGCTAATTAACCAACATGCATCTATCGCAAGATAATGCAAATACATATATTCATCACAACAACAGTTATAACGGGTAGAAAACTTGCCTGAGCGACTTGGGGTGATAAAAGGCTCGGAACGAGTCTGGTAACCTATAAACAATAAGTAAGTTGGAATTAAACCAAAGTCACTTGTAAATCTATACTTTAACTAACTTAGACTCTAACGCTTGTTTTGCGCTTATTGATTCTCTTAAGTCACTCGAGTACCCTCGGCTCCACCATTTTTAATAAATTAACCTTTACGAGTTTTAAAGCGATTCCTTCGCGAGGTCTTACCAACTGCCTAACACTCTTACCATAATTGTTTCATACATTAATTAACCATTTTTGGTCTTTAACCTATGTTTCAAAGTAAGGCGAGGGGAAATGATTCGTTCGCGAAACGCCGTTACTTAAAACGGTCGTTTCTCCTAAACCGTACATCGGAATCAAACGAACTACATATCAAAACGAAGCTCGTAACATGAACTATTTAAAAATGGCAATGGTCATAATCTATCAGGTAGTTATCGGGTCCAAATGTTATGAACAAAAGCAGTCTAAAGTAAATCGGACATTACGACGGCTATGTTTACGCGATTACCAATGTTTAAACTACTCCAATTAACCACCAACCAACTCATAACCATCAATACAACAAAACTTCACCGAAACCATACCACATCAGTCCATAATCTCCAAGGTTTTCAACTCAAACAACCACAATCAAGACCTATGAACTATAATCAAGCTTCAATTACCAAAACACTTCCAAATCAAACCAAACTACTAATAATCACAATCCATGCTTCTCATTTCATAAAACCAACCATTAAACTTACTAACAAATAAAGTAAAGGCTAGGGTTTGAAGTTTATACCTTCCTTGGGAGGTGTTAAGTTGCTAGGAAGCCTTAGGGAGCCTCCTACAAGCTTGATCTTTCCAAAGAAATCAAGAACACAAAGTTAGGCTTTGAAGTTTCTAAAAGTCCGATTTAAAGAACTGTAAAAATGAGGGTTTTACCATGATTATTTGGACGAGACTTGTGAACAAGAGTTGTAGGTCATCTCAATACCTTTCCAATGAGCTATAGAACACAATATTTGAGTGAGAAATGAAGGAGATACAGCAGTTTTAGAGTGCTGGTTCTGTTTTGGCCGAGAGCATGAAGAACAATGCCTTGGTTTCTTTTTGATTTTGATGAAAAATGATTTGCTTGGCTTGGTTGGTTTGATTTTTGTGTTTGTTTTAGTAAATTACCTAGTTTCCCTTGATTTTGTGTGGTTCTCATTCAACCACACCTCCTTCCTTCCCATGTCATGCTTGTGTCATCCTCATGATGTCATCCTCCCCTCCTTGTCCCCTTCTCATTGGTTGGGTGACATCATCCTCTCTAATCCCTTTGATTAACTTCCTAATTGTTTGCCTAATGACCACTGATCTGTTATACGGTTCGCTTAACTTTCGTTTTCGTTTATCGTTTGAGGGATCATACCCGGGATCTTATTACTTAGGTTCCCTTAACCTTTCTCAATACATTATATTCCTTTTTATGATCCTCTATTATAATCCTTTAATTTAAATCCTTTTTATCCTGTTACCTTATACTCAACTCTCTCCGTATCTAGTGTATTTCCGGGAAAAATCAAAGTGTTCGGATTTGGATTCTGACGATCTTTACATACACTTATATCCCATATAAAGTACTAATAAAATCTCAGAATATCCATATCAGAACCCCTACATAGTGTGGCATGAAAAGTTTTCTCATTCAGCAAAAATACTATTCATAAGGGTTTCAAAAATTTCCCAAAAATTGGGGTTATTATAATCGAATCCTAAGGAAACACTCGGAGGGACGGCCTGCTTTGATACCAACTGTAACAGCCCGTACTTCAGGACTATTAAATCTAAACCAAAACTAATACAAATCCAATTATTAAACCGAAATTCTATTATAAAGGTTACAATACGAAAGTGCGGCTAAAAACGGAACTCCAAAAGTCAATATACTTCAATCCTAAGGTCCTCGAACTCCAATGCTATCCAATTTGAACTCTTAGACGAAACCTGAAAAATTATAAGAATGAGCTGCGAAGCCCAGCAAGAGACCAATCGATCCAACTAGTAGGCCAAGTAACATATACAATATAACAAAATACGATAATTATACGATACGATATTCGAAACAAACATTTTCGATACACATTTTTATTCTTATTCGATACATATGATACACATAACACATAAACAACAATAATTTAAAACTCATAATTCATGCCACGACCACTACAACCCGGTGATAATGGTCCTAAATTTTCAGAAGACTGTCACTACAATCCGGTGACCATGGTCCTAAGTTCTTATTCGATATTTTCACCAACCATGACACAAATCAAAGATCTCAAATTATCGTCTAGACGTCACATATATACATTGATACATATTATATATAACATAATACTATCAAATATATCATCACTTAGCCCAAGTTTTGATAATCAAATATACACGTATATCACACAATTTTGAAAATACTAGAAAGATCGATTGAAAACTTAACTCAAAATTTGACCAGATCTGAATATAGCTTTTTTGACCCTCGAAACGATGTTTTCTTGGAAAACACGAAATATGAAAGTTGTAGAGGATGAAATCCTTTCCGAAAAGTTCAGAATCAACGAATTCTGACTTACGATGAATTTTCTAAGAATTTTATAGGATTGTTGATTTTGGTGTACAAAACCCTACGAATTTTAATAATTAAGGCGAGGAAGACGAATATGGTGTATTTATAACGATACAAAACCCTATATCTTATCCTACAAGTTATCCATATTAGAATCTGATCCAAATTTTAGGCCCATTGGTCTAATTCAATTTTAATATCCTAATCTTTATCTAATTTTAATACTTTTTTGTTCTATTATTCTATTATTAATCTAATTCTAAAAATTACCGGATATTACAACAATCCATTATTGTCTCAGAAAATCCCTTCATCAATCTTCTAGGTTGTCTTTGCCCCCCTCTCTTCTCATCCATCAAAATAATATCATTAAAGTCTCCTATTATACACCACGGTAACATTGAGGCTACGGATAGATCACGAAGCATATTCCAATATTCAATCCGTCTAGCTCTATCCGGAATGCCATAATACCCAATATATCTCCAACTTCCAATTTGTTTATTATTGACCTCAAAATCCAACAGAAGTCTAACTGTCCAGCCCACGACAGTTCCATGCTAAGATACTCATAATATTTGGTGGGCCTGGACCCCAGGACCCGCCATTAGCAAGTTTTTTTACACATCTTTTTGTGGATTCTCATATATTTGTCCCGTTACTTTCTCCATATTTCCCATTGTCAATCCGCTTTCTTTTGGGGTCAATCACTACATTCTTAGGATTAGATTCCTTGTATCCCTGGTTGATATCTTTTGTTACTTATTTTCCATTTAATTTAATTTTATCCCCTATCTTCTGTTCCCTCAAATGACTTGATTTGACTAGGACCTCTCCAATCTCGTGAATCCTACCATCAACACCCATGAATCTCGCATCTCCCTGTTTTCCACCTTGGGCGCTTGATGCTTCCCCTTGTTGCTTCTAGGCACCCCATGCATCCTTTCCACGACCTGCATTTCGAATCCACCTCGATCCTTTATTATTTTTCACACCTCTGGACGGTGCACGTAACCAAGTTCTGTATGCCTTGTCTACCTCTTCTCAGGATTTGAATAAACAACATCACACTCCCTTTCAAAATGTCCTATGACACTGCAAACAAAGCAAAATATACCAAGTTTTTCACTTTTAAAATTAATCCAACTCCAATTGTTTCCTTCTCGCTTTATCTTTAACCTTCGTTATAGCGGCCTTTCTACGTTCACTGCAACCCGAATTTTATATATGGTTTCCAGCCTCCTTCAAATGTTCCTGGATTTGATCTGACATACTTTCCCATTACTGTACCTATGTTTTTCAAAATGTTCTCAGAGACAAAGCCCCTTGGCATATCATGTATATATATCATGTATATGTATCCACATTTCCATATCTTGTATCTGAACCGTAGTTGGATGTTCACCAATTTCCACTTGATGAAGCACAAGTATCTATTTTTTAATAGACCAAGGCCCTCCCTCTATAACCTTTGCCACATCCAGTTTATGATAGAATATGAGCGAGTATTTCCGACCTCCCATCTCATACACCTCCATTCCTTCTTTGGGTCGCCACAATGACGCCATTAAATTCTGCATAGCTTGAAAGTTGATATTTTTCTCTGTTATAAACTTCTCCACCATTCGTAAAAAAAAAAACTTCTCCACCAGCATTTATGTTGGTTTATGTTCAACCACCTCAGTATTGGTCACCACTATTTTATCCTCCTCTTCTTCTTCGATTACCAGATTTGCATACATATCTTCTAACGATGCTTCAGAAAGTGCCATAATACCCACACAGGTTTTAGTAGTATGATGATGAAGACAATGATATTATGTTGATGAACTTACTAAGAATATGGTGTTTAAAAAACTGTCATATAGATAGAGAAAAAAATTATCATATAGACAGAGAGAAAATTGGAACGCGAATTACCATCTGAAGTAGCTTAGCTTTAAGACATGAAAGATTGTTTTGTTCTTTGCTTTTATGTTTTTATTTAGCATTATGTACTTTATTATATCTCCAGCTAAATTCTTTTTTTTAGTTAGTGTTCATGCAAATTCTACTGACAAATTCTAATGTCCCGTGTTTTAAACTAATAATATAAAAATAGTAAAAATCTAATATAAATAATTATGAAAAAAAGAAGAAAATTTAAGATAAAAATAACCCCCGCTTTGCATGGTTAACAAGCTACTTTAGTGTTTTATACTAATAAATACATATTAATTCATTCCAATTTATTCATACTTTATTTATTCTAATTTTATTCTAATGAAAACAATCATCTATCTACCGTATTACTTAATATAATTTGCACTGTGGCGGTTGTGGATATATAACA
Organism: Apium graveolens; assembly: GCF_009905375.1. Taxonomy (NCBI): domain Eukaryota; kingdom Viridiplantae; phylum Streptophyta; class Magnoliopsida; order Apiales; family Apiaceae; genus Apium; species Apium graveolens. The sequence goes on from NC_133652.1 coordinate 15,344,975, forward strand.
TGAATTTTCAACTTCATAAGGTTTAAATTGAAACTCTACTATAATTATGAACTTGTAAATATAATAAAATGGAATTAAATAATTAAAAATTGTTTAACAATATAAGTTTTATATTATTATTTTAAATTACAACATATTTTAACAATCAGATATAAAACTTAAATATTCATTAATATATTTTTTAATAAATTTAATTTGGTAAATCATATTATGTAATCCGTGTTTTAAATTTTTATCATTATTTAAATAACAGTGTAAATTACATTTATTTATATTAAAATATAAAAGATACAGTTGATAATAAAATTTGCTTTGATATAAAAAAATTGATTTGTGAAATAGATTAAAAATTTAAAACCATGTTATTTTATAAAAAATATATTTTTTACTAATCTATTTAATATACATATAAAGATATACTTTTTTAAATAAGAATTATGAATTGAGACGAGGATATCTTAATTAATGATCCTGTCTTCGAATTCTTTTATTTTTTTTCAAATTCTTTAAATTTTATTCTTCAATCAGAATCTGTGAAAAGAAGGAAGAATTATTAAATTATACTACTTTCCAACTCCAACTATTCAAAATGTTGATCGGTTATACGTTTCGCCTAAAATGTCTACTAAATACGTATTATGTCTAGTTTCCAAATTATTTTGAAATAGGGATTAAATATTTTATAAAATTATTATACGAGCAAAATATTTTATAAAAATGTGAATAATGATCTCATTTCGATTTTAAAAATATTTACAAACCTGTGTGATGATCTGACTTATATGTTATATGATTTATGTGTATAGTCGAGTCCTAATTGTCATCTTTAATTGTTTTGTGAGTTATTTGCTATCGTCTGGGTTGACGATAGGGTTTAAACGAGTACTCTGTTGTACAAGTTATTGTACAAACCGATTAAATAGTATCTTTTATTTATAGATGCGAGTCGGACGAGGCGATATGAGCCAAGGTTAACTAGCAATAATAGAATTTGTTCTTATCACATGCTAGGCAAGTTTTGTCACATATTCTAATTTCAGAATAGAGAAATACTTTACTTATTACATTAAATTTTGATTATGCTAGTACGCATATCCTTGATCTTTCATTATGATAGTTTATTGATATCTTGAGCATATGACCATTGTTCTAGACTATTTGTAATTCAGTTATCTTTCTTTGATAGTGTTTCTTACTAGATTGCCTAATATTTTAGATAAGTTGAACGCACCCACTCATATCCTATTTTCCTTACGCATTGTTTGTAACTAGGAAAATATTATAATGTTGGGACAACATCAAAGCATACCGATTGTTCAGGATGCTAACCTTATGGACTGGATGGTTACGAGAAAGGGTCAGGGATGGACTGGACCTTATATTTTATTAGGCCACAATGGGCCTGGGTACCCTATATGATTGTGGGCCTATGTGGATGGGCATAGATTCGTATTGTATCCCGATTGATAAGCGGGTTATAGTAATATGTTGGTTCTAGTGTTCAGTCTAATTTATTGTTGATCGTCGTTAGCGGCATTCCTTTTTAATTGCTAAAGTAAACAGTTATCTGTTGAGATTGCTTTATTTAGGGTGCGCTGTGCATTCGGTCCAAACCAAACTTTTTTCCGTTAACGGGAACTAAAATTGTGGGAAAACCCCTATCGAAAACTGAACCAAATTATATTCGGTTTTAACTGAAACCGAACTAAATAAATCGGTTATAACCGAAAATCGGATTGTAGAACTAAATTTAAGAAAAAAAAAGAAACTAAAATGATAAAAATGTCTAATATGAAAGTGCAATGTAGGTGCAGAAAGTTGATCAAAAGTGCAAAGTCCAAACTTCAATGATTGCTTGTTGCAGTCCTGTGAGTCTATGATTATTTAAGATATTATCAAAATCAAAAATCGAGTAATCAATCAATCGAATATATTCAAAATAGAGTTGAATATATTTACCTCAATATAATCAATCGAATCTAATTAATAATCGAATTAGAGAAACTAGAGTCGTAAAAGAACAGAACTCGGACGAACTTTTAACGAACTCGGACAAAATTTTAACGAACCGAACACTGTTCGATAAGCTTATCGGACAAAATTTCTTGTCCGAACTCGAGTTCCGTAATATTCGAACCGAACACGAACTGTTCGCGAACATCATTTATATTTTTTTTTATAACTATACTATATATTTCCGTAATATTATATTATTTATACATATAATATTATAACTATACTATTTTTTCGAACCGAACTCAAACTTAACGAACGAACCGCATTCGAACCGAACACGAACCGAACTCGAGTCGAACACCTTAAAAGTTGGGTTCGGTTCGTTAAGATTATCGGACAAGAAATGTTCTTCGAACTCGAGTTCGATAAACTTATCGGACGAGCTTATCGAGCTCGAACACGAACGAACCGGACGAGCTTAACGAACAGCTCGGTTCGTTTACAACTCTAAGAGAAACTAATGGTGAATCGAGAGGAGAGAAAAGAAGAGACTATGTAGTCGTAGAAGAGAAGAGATGAACATAATTGATCGGGTTTAAGCTCTTGTGATTGTGTACTTTATGCTGTGTAATTGTTTGGTTGGGTAAGTATCGGCTGTTGTTTGACTTAGAAGATAAGAGACAATGAGTCAGTGGAGTAGTACTGAACATAGACATATGTTTTAATAAATAGTAAATATTATACATTTTTATTAAATATTCGGTCATTAATTTGTTTTTTTGGTTAATCGCGGTTAATAACCAAATTATCGAAAAATCAAATTTCAGAATTTTTACTACCGAAAACCGAACTGAAATTTGAAGTTTGGTTAATCGGATCGAAATAATTTCGGTGATTCAGTACGGTTATCGGTTAACCGAACCGAATGCACACCCCTAGCTTTATTGATTCTTTATCCGATTCACCTTGTTTACGTTTGTTGATAATTGTATATATACATATTATGGACTTGTTGAGCAATTATGGGTTATGCTCGTTATTACTCCATTTATCTTTCAGTTAAGTTAGAAGATGAAGCTTATCCACACCCGAATGGCAAGGAAGCGTGTGAGAAGGCGGGACCCTCGAGTACCTATTGTGCTGGTACCTATTCAAGAGGAGAGTTTTGAGTTACCCACTCATGTGTAAATTATGTAGTGTGTGTGTGTTAAAACTGAACTAGTTGTAAAACTTAACTAGATTTTATTTTATAGTATGATTATTATGAGAGTTGTGTTGAGAATTTAAGTTGGGTTGTAATAATTGTTATGTTTTGGATTCTTAGTTCATACCAAAACATGAGATCGATCCATGATAGTTATAGGGGTCAGATGCATATTTATATATATATATATATATATATATATATATATATATATATATTACCCAAGTTGGTTTGTGATTATGATTGGCTAGTGAATGTCAAATCTAGACTCTGAATTTGGAGGGCGTCAGACTAATTGCCTATATTAAAAAAATATGAATAATTTTTATAATATAAAATTAAGTTTATTATTTTGAAGCGATATGAATCGCTTAAAATGTAGTTTCATAACTTAAAATATTATTTCTCGTTCATCTTTAAAAAGTAGATGGATCGGCAGGCATTAAGGTGTATAAAATGTAGTTTCATAACTTATTTTTAAAATTTTCTTTTTTGAATAAAATTTAAATATTTAATTCAATGTAGGATGTTTTTAAAATAATTTATCAAAATATATTTTATATAAACTTTAAAATATTTGTTTTAAACATTTTATTTCTTTTTAAAAGAAAAATGTTTTTAAAATAATTTATTAACTATACTTTATCTCACAAATACGAATGAAAATTTTCTCTTTTCTCTTTTTTCATAGGGTATGTGTATTCAATTAAGATTTTTAAGTTTTTTATAAGATTTTCATAGTCAATGAGTATTAAATTCAATTTTGAAAAATCCTTTAAAATCTCGAGTTATTCAATTTAGATGTTCAATAATTCATTAAAATCTTAGTGTAATCAATTAAAATTTAAAAATTTTATTAAAAACTTAAGATATTCAATTTGGACTTTAAAAAAATCCATTGAAATCTAATAGAATTCAAAAGTCCATAGATTTGATAAACCAGTGGATTTTGTTTAAATTGTTAGTATATTTTTAATACTTCAAAATCTCTCTAAAATGCATGAAATTTTAAACCAATTTTACATAAACTTCACAAAATCATTAAGACTCTATTTTTTCTATCAAAATTGTTAAAATCCGTAAACTGTTATTATTTTATCAAACTTGTCAAAATCACAAACTATTATAATCAACAAAAAAAATTTAAAATATGTGAATTGTTATCAATCCTCAAAATCTTAATTAAACACACCAAAGATTGAGTTAATCTCGTACTTAGGGCTGTAAAATGATCTGAGTAGAACCGGACACCCACGTGCTCAAGTATCGTATCAGTATACTTTTAGTGGGTCTGGGATCATATTATTCAGATACAAACCGATCTACCGTATTTTCATTTTCTAACCAGGTAGTTTATGATCCACTGGATACGAGTCAAATATGATCCACTAATATTAAATATCATTTTTATTTCAATTATTTAGATAATTGTTGGTATAAAATAAATATAATACTATAAAAATAATAACCATAAAAGTCATATTTTATTAGAAGTTAAAACTTATATAAGACATAAATAGTTATAAAATGATTATTTACTTACAAATATAATGGGTTGAAAATATATTCTACATATGGGGTCAAATCGAATATGAGTCTTGAATCATATTTGGATATTCAGGTAAGATTATTTTATAGAAAATAATATGAGACTTAATTTGAGCGGGTATATGAGTGCTCATATTCGGGGACATATTGTATCTGAGCTTAATTTTTCCGCCAGATTTGGATCGTTTATAAAAAAGGATATGAGATATGTATCATATTTTCGAGTCAGTTATAAGCCGAGATATCAGATATTCTGGATCAATTTACAGTTCTGCTCGTACCAAATACTAGTTTCGACATGAGTAGTGAACAGAACACCAAACATTTTATCGTGTTCATTGTTCAGATCAGTCTCAAATTCTTATCCCGAAACAAATTATAATTTTCGATCGAATCTCAAAAAAATTGTAGTCTAGTACTCCGTCAGTCTCTTTTTTGTTATCACATTTACTAAAAAAATTGCCCCAGTTGTCTCATTCTTATTACAATTCACATTTGAACATATTTTTTTCATATTTATCCCTTATTATTAGTTCCAATGTTTATAATAAATATATATACTTATAACTTAGCACTGAATGCAATAAATAAATAAATAGGGATATGCACGAAAACAAAGGAGGTGTATTCAATCAAGATTTTTAAGAATATTTAAGGATTTTCAAAATGTATGGGGTTCGGTTTAAATTTTGAAAAAATCATTCAAAATCTGGATTTATTCAATTTGGATTGTGAAAAATCTATTAAAATATGAGCGTATTCAATCTAGATTTAAAAAATCTATCAAAATTTTTGGGTATTCAATTTAGATTTTAAAAATTCCACTAAAAACTGATAGTATTCAAAAGTCTACGGGATTTGTTTTATTTATAAAATATGTGGATTTTGATGGATTTGATACTACATTTTTAGAGAGGTGTATTCAATTGAGATTTTAAATAAAATTTTTTGGATTTTGAAAATCTTAGCATATTCAATTTGGATTTTAAAAAATCTTTTAAAAACTGATGATATTCAATAGGGATTGAAAAAAATCTTTTAAAATATGGGGTATACAATTTAGATTTTAGAAAGTCCATTAAAATATAGGGGTATTCAATTTGGATTTTAAAAAATTCATTAAAATCTGGTGGTATTCAAAATTTCATGAATTGTTTTGTATTTTATAAAATTGTAAATTTTGATGGATTTGCTACTGTATTTTATGTTTTCAGAGTTATTAAAAAAAATAAAGATTTTGAATAATTTCAAAAATATTCACAAAATTATTAACATTCTACAAGAAATTTATCAACTCCGTCAAAATCTGCTAACAAAATCTCCTAAAACCCATGAATTATTACCAATTTTTCAAAATATTAACCAAATACACCCCTGAAAATTTAGAACTTAAAATTTTAGTTTTCCTCCATTGGACTGAGCTAATTATATAATCTTTCAGGCGTGGGAGCTCGGAACATTTAATCAAGACACTCACTTCTGCGACGTCTGTGCCATTTTTTACTGAAGTCCTAAATCACGGCTACTGCTACAAGTCTATCACCGAAACTCAGGTATCAAACACGTACATGATTATATATATTTTTTTATAAACCTGTAAATTGATTCATTCATTTGTGGGAAATCAATTTGTCCTCAATTCTTTTGTTATAAATGTGATATTCCCTTGGTTGAATTGTTTGTATTCCTGAGTCTCGAAATGATTGTATCTACAACTATTAATTTTAAATATATGTAGCGATTTTTCATGTGCTTATAGATATTGTAAATGAATATTGTTCGAATTTTTGCCCATTTTTGTATTCAGGCTCATGGCCAATGATGCTAGAAACGGGCGAGGACTCCAAGCAGTAGATAGAATCAGCAACTTGCCCGAAAACATAATACACCTCTTCCTACAACGCTTGTCGACTCATGATGCAGTAAGGACAACTGTTCTCTCGAAAACGTGGAGGAATATATGGGGAATGCACCCAAAACTATATTTGGATCAAAATTTTATCTCGCAATTGGTTTCGCAGAAGTTTTTTCACTTAGATGAACAAACTAAAATTAACAAAGTTTCGAGAACAATTAGTAATATATTATTAGCTCACAATGGCCCCATTTTGAATTTCGTTCTTTTCATTCCTAGAGATCTGCCTTTTCATCAAAGTACAGATATGGTTTTATGGATTAAAAACATATCAAACAATGGTGTTAGGGAACTGAAGCTTCGTAATGAATCACTACATGCCTGCACTGTTCCCTCTCATTTGTTTTCCTGTTCACAGTTAACTCGTTTGACCCTTGTGAGCTGCATACTAAATCCACCCCTTGGATTTGGAGGACTTTGTAACCTGGTTATGGTAGAACTTGAGCATGTGTTAATTAATGCTGATATGTTGTTCGGCACTAGACTCGAGGAATTGAATATGTATTTTTGCATTGGGATTGAACATTTGGGAAGCCAATTTAGATGTGAAAACAATCTCATCAAGTTGAGTATCGGGAACTGTGAAGAAATTGATTGGAAATGGTTTGAATACACCCAAAAGTTGCTAACTCTTAGCCTCTGGATGCATTTTGAAATGCCAAGTTCTGGTAAAGAAGTGATTAGTTTAGACAAGCTAGTCTGCAATATGCCTAGAATCCGTTCTCTTTACCTTGATGGCTTCTACCTCAAGGTAATTTTTAACATTCTAAAAGTTAGATCAAATGAAGTTGTTATTAACTAATATAATTAGCTGATCCAACGTCATGTCTCACAATTTAATTCATTCTTCGATGTACTTGTGTTTTTGTAAATAGATTTTGGAACCGGGTGCAGCTATTTTGAAGAGGCTTACAAGAGCTACGGAGAACTTGAGATTTCTGAAGCTTCACAATATTAAATTACATGATTTGGTTCAGATTCAACCAGTTCTTTGTTTGATCAGAAGTTCACCTAATCTGCAAGTTCTTAACATTGATCTGGTGAGAACTTTTTCACCCAACCTTATGATATTAAAGTTTTACCTTATTTGTTTTGATTAATTTTTAAGGATTCTGCTGGGAATGTCGTACTCATATAATCCCAAGAGAAATTGGATTATTTATCTCCTCTTCAAGTAAAATGAAATAATGTTTTAATCAAGTGATAACTTGCCATATCAAACAGTAGCATTAGATTATTAAATATACATGTTTTGCTGCATATGAATGTGGCCTTGGACATTTTTGGTTCACTTTGCCTTTCAACTTGTAACGGAAGTGTAATTCACAAAACATACCCTAGATGTCTTTATCTCTCCTGTTTACAATTGAACTTGTACAAGAAAGGAATGAGTTCTATTCTATAATAAATGCTTCAAAACTATAGCGATAGGTATATTTTATTTTGTGCATAAACCTAAAACTTCTTTTATTAGAAAACCGTGTTAGACCCGTAACCTAACTGTATTCGGACTAGGACTAATATGATTAAAATGCAGAGATAGCCCAACGGGCCTAAAGTAGGTTAAAGAAAGAAACACCGTAAAAGCCCCTCTCTGCAAGGCTTAAATTTGCAGAAATTTCTAGGCAAATGTGTGTTTATGCAATCAAAGTTCTTGTTATTGACCTTACTGGGAAGGATTCCCCTCTAAAAGGAAAGAGATAGGGATGAAGACAGGTTCACCATTGCACTGAAGAGAAAAACACACTTCCATTGATATTCAGAGTTTTGAGTTGACATGTAGTGCTTGTTGATCAGTTAACATTACAACTTCTTGTGAATTTTTTCGTCAAGCGATAAGAGGTCCTAAGAGTCGGGAGGACCTTCTAGAGGTTAAGTGGAAGCACTAATATTTAAAATTTGATTAAAATGTTAATATATGTAAGCTTAAAATTATATTATACTTGAATAATAAAAATGTAAACATAAAATGTTCTTACATATTTTCAACTTTTTTTTAATATAGTTATATCATAATAACTATTAATATGTTAAAGTTAAATAATTAGCAAGTCGACATCTTTGACCACTTAATACACTCAATGACCATTTGATCCGCTCAATAGGCCGCTTAATCACGCGCCTAATGATGGCCCTCCCTGTATTCCTCTATATAAGTGGCTTTACAAAATGAAAATATTTTTTGGTCCGATTTTGTATCAGCATCCGTTTAGGCGGCTGTTGAATTTGCTTTTTAGAACACTGCTATTAATGAGAGAAATGAGAGAAATGGGTTGGTTATGAAATTAAAAAGAATTTAAAAAGCATTACTAGGCATCTCAATTTTAGAAATCTATATTGTTCCTCTTGATTTTGTGCTCACTCCTACTACAAATGTGAAAGTTCCCTTTCTCATAGATACAGAACCACTTTCCCTGTTTAGATATTTTATCTTTTTTACTGCAATAAAGAATACTTACACCTTGCTCTTTATAGCTGATAATCACATTTAACTACTTTTTTACCCACTTTATCTCGAAAGTTTTGTTTTCACTCTTGAATTATGTCTTTTGTTTTCTCTTAATGTCATAACTCGTGTTTAGTATATCTGGCTAAGAATTACATTATATCCGGAAGTTTCTCAGGTTGTCTATTACAAAGTTGTGTTTAGTCCAATGATATTATCAGTCTATTTGTTGGCTAGCCAGGACAACTTGTCAGTTTTAGATATTGGTTTTGATTATTCACTACTCTATCTAACTTGAGGTGGACAAGTTACAACTTATGAGATACATATGTATCAGCAATGTTTCTCTTCGTAACATTACTCTTGAATGCATAAATATTATTAAGAAGTAACTGGATAACATTTACATTAATATTTCATACAACTTTTAACAGAAAAGAACTTTTTATATAGGATCATGAAGTACAGAGCAGTGATGGTGTGGACTTATCGGACCTCATGGTGTTATCAGACTACATGATTCTAGACAAACTCGAAACTATATTGATATTTTACTTGGTTGGTTCCCTCGCCGAGTTTCAGTTCATAAAACTTTTGCTTGCTTTGTCCCCTTCACTTAAACAGATTAATCTTAAAATGGAAGACATCGGAATTGATAATTCTACAGAAGAGTTGAGGATTTCAAGAGAGGTGTCGCAGATCCCTAGAGCATCCAAATCTGCACAGATCCGGTGGATGTAGTAGCGGGCCTAGCTAGTGGCAGGGCAGACATGTGCTGGGAAGGAAATGTTGAAGCATGTAAACTT